>NW_013953026.1:272689-274500 GCF_001266775.1 Austrofundulus limnaeus | reverse complement strand
AGAAGAACCCGTCCAGAGGACCTATACAATTTTTTTTCCTTTTTATAGTCTACTTAAAAATATTTTAAATAAAAATATCATAAGCTATAGTTTTTCTTTTTTGATGTATCAAACCGTGACCCTCGTACTACATTTTAAACTGTGACTCAGACATACTATTGTACCTTTATAATATGCAATCAATATGAGCTTTGAACAATCTGTGGAAGATTGTAGCATCCACATTATGGAGAAGTCAAGAATTCTGCTTTGGTCCTGGATGCTCTCAGACTAGCTGTTAGCTTAGCTAACCTATCAGAACTTCTGTCTAATGTGTACAAACTTATGATGGTTTGAGCAAATTTATTACGGATAAGAAATCCTCAGAACACCACTTCAAACAAGCTGAACTCTGCAGTCCAGCTGGACAAATTAACGTCCCTCTGTGGATTTAGAAAAGCTGAGGAGACCAGTAAGACCAGAGAGTATTTGCTTTGTGAAAGCAGGATATGGTGCACAATCTCCCTATTCGCAAATAGTGGCATATAAGATCAATGGGAGTTAGCTTTTTGTTATTCTGAAGCATTGGTAATGTGAATTACAGGAAGATCCTACAACTTGCAGAGAGAATGACTTAGGCTGTTTTTCTATGGCCCAGTCTCACCACGTCTCACTTTGACTCTACTCAGGTGTACAGTCTTGGTGGTTTTCTACATACACTACATTGCCAAAGGTATTGTCTCACCTGCCTTGACTCACATATGAGCTTAAGTGACCTCCCATTCCTGATCCATAGTGTTCATTATGACGTTGGTCCACCCTTTGCAGCTAGAACAGTTTCAACTCTTCTGGGAAGTCTGTCCACAAGCTTTAGGAGTGTTTATGGGGATTTTTGACCATTCTTCCAGAAGCACATTTGTGAGGTCACATACTGACGTTGGACAGAAGGTCTGGCTCTCCACTCTAATTCATCCCAAAGTTGTTCTATCGGGTTGAGGTCAGGACTCTGTGCAGGCCAGTCAAGTTCATCCACACCAGACTCTGCCATCCATGTCTTTATGGACCTTGCTTTGTGCACTGGTGTACAGTCATTTGGATGGGTGAGCAAATACTTTTGGCAGTATAGTGTATAAGTCCAAAACAGCTTAAAAACTGGATTTCTGTTCTGCAGTTGAAGATATTTCATTTTGCATCTGGGAAGCCTTTTCAATTTTTAGCTGAAGTGTGGTGGTCTCAGCTTTTAAACGCAATGTGAAACTCAATCATGTAACCTAAATTCACACACAGATTAAGTTACATGCCTCTCACAGGTAATTTGAAGGAAATTGCCTGAGTATCAGATTCAGTGCTCCAATGTAAGTTTTGGAGAGCTGAAATCTGACACCTGATCCTCTGTTTAAAGTTGTTTGTTCTTGTTTGACATACATGGCTTTCTTTACTCCACCCCCTCTCAAATTATCTGTCTTCTGTGCAAAATATAACCCCAATTCCAATGAAGACGGGACGTTGTGTAAACATACATAAAAACATAACATGATGATTTGCAAATCCTTTTCAACCTATATTTGAAAACACCACAAAGACAGCATATTTATGTTTAAACAGATAAACTTTATTGTTTTTTGCAAATGACTCATTTTGAATTTGATGCCTGCAACATGTTCCAAAGAAGCTGAGACACAGGGGCAACAAAAGACAGAATACTCAAAAAACACCTGTTTGGAACATTCCACAGGTTAATTGGAAACATGGAATCTCAAATTAAGTGAAAAAAATCTGTCAATGGAGTAAAACAATTGTATGGAGCCGGCGAGGGGACATGGGAGATTTTT
>NW_013953026.1:269210-271911 GCF_001266775.1 Austrofundulus limnaeus | reverse complement strand
ATTTTAATATTTTAAATTAAAAAATTTCAATTTAAATATTATTAAAACTTTTTTGCCGTGCATTGTGTTAAAACTGGCAGCACTTCAATTGGTTCTTTTTTTTTTTAACAAACTTTATTCGGGCCAACAACATTGGAACAATAAAGATGTTGTATTKTTTGCCTTCAATAACTTAAGGTACAACTTAAACTATTAACCAATTGCTGATTTGTTCTACTAATGTTCAAGCACATAAATATTAAAGTAACCATGAAATAAACAGTTGAATCTTTTTTTTTTTTACTTCAATTGGTTCTTGATGAAATTARTCTTGATAGGACACAATGCAAGCGTTTGCTTTGTGTGCTTGAAGCTGACCGATGTGCCTGTTTGCTGCAAACTTTCTYTTCCTTCGCAGTCACTCACTGACAAGCATAAAAAGAATTTCATCTTTACTCGAAAGTCCCCATTCTTCAGGAACAGAGATGGTGAGCATGATGGCAGTGATCTGCAGCGTAAGTAAACTCACAGATATACATGCACCTTCATGCAGGCTCACTGTGGCCCCTGGGACGGGCCAGTAGCAGAATTAAAGGTGCCTTTATACTCGACAGACAAATTAATGGATCCATTTGGTCGCAATTTTTTTTTGTCCCACTGTAACTTCAGATGCTGATCACCCAGCAGATCATGAGCTAGATCACTGTARCTCATTTAATTGGGGTCTCTTCCTTTTTTGTGACATTTTCTCCCCAGTTTCKTCTCAGGCCCAATAGTTCCAGCTGTCATTCTGTGTTTTAGGTGGATGTCTTYGCTGGCAGGAACTAAACTGTGGGCTCCCCCTGCTCTTTCTCTCTCTTTTCAACATTTGACTCATGTATCGCCTGTCCCCTTCTTGTTTTTTTTCTTTAACTCCACCTCTCTTTGGATGGCCAATAGGAYCTCTTGGGAACAGGTGATGATGGGTATGAGACAAGAACATCCAGTAAGTTGGTTAAGTTGACCGTGTCAATGCAACCTCATTGGTTGTGTGAGCAGTTTGTCCTCCCTGTATCACTGCATGCTGCTATTGGTTCACAGTGTCTGTCAAATGCAGCCTTTTTATATTCAGATTTCAACATTTTCTTTTGTTTTTCTGCTTAATGTTTCTATTTTTATAACAAACTGCAAGAAGTGAAAGAGTCTCAGAATCACACTTTCAACCTTAGTTCACAAGACCCTCCCTACCCTGTGGCAGTYTCATCTCCAGCCACTTCACAGCCGGTTTATGACTGCTGAGCTCAGCTCACATGTTGTGCACATGGAAAATATGCAACAGCTAAACTGTATAAAGTCAGGGCATATACATTATTAAAAGTATTTGAAACATTTTACTGGTGACATACAGAGACAGACTAATCCACTCTCACCTCATGCACAGTTTGTGAGGGATTGCACAATCCAAGGTGAGGCACAGCTGCTGCCACACTGTCCATCTCTTCATGGTATTTGAATATGAAGGGCAAAGATTCAGCAAGTTTGAATTAAAACAATATTGAAAATTGTTCATGTTAAATGAATTGAAATTGGTTATGCAAGTACAAATTTTAATCACTGAATAAATATGGCGATTTATATATTTTCTTCCCATGATGGCAGGTTAGGCTTTGCCTCCCCTGCCTCTCCTGACCGTACGTCCCTTCCTCCCAACCTAGGTGGAGTTTGCATGTTCTCCACGTGCATTCATGGGTTTTCTCCAGGTACTCAGGTTTTCACCCACAGATGCTACGTTATTTGGTAACTCTAAAGTCCACCTAGGTCTGGATGAGATGGTCAGTGGTTGTTTATCTTTATTTTTATTTATTTTTATTTATTTATTTATTCATTTCATTAAAAAAACAAATTCACATAAAACAAAAAATACAAATCAAATAAAATGAAAGGCAACAGAAAAAAATTATATCTGCCCACATTTAAAAAAACAATATTAATTTGAAACCTTTATGATCCAATAACTGAAAAAAACAAAGACTTCAGTTCCTCAAAGAGTAATTCCTATAAAAACACATTATACAACCCTATAACTCTCCAACAAACCAACTCTTATCCTTCTCTTAAACAAATTAAGTGAACYGTTTTACAATCACTGACCAGATTATTCCATAATCTTATTCCTTGGACTGAAGTACATCTGTCCAATTTTTTTCAAATTTTATGATTTACAAACATCTCAAGTCCCTTAAGATTCTAATGACTTTCCCTCTTAACAAAATATAATTGAATGTTCAAAGGTAATACATATGAGCTTTATACATAACCTGCAAAATATTGTAATAAACCAAATCATAACATTTTAATAATTTCAATTGATGAATTAATGTATTTGATAGGTGATTGACAGACATYTACTACCACCCCCAGTTCAGTGCCTGCTAGGTGCCCAGGTCCTGAGGATGCCTCTGCATTTTGGCTTTTTTTGTTGTTGTCAGCAAAACGACTAAAATATTTTAAAAATATTGTGTCGTCCCGTATCGCATCATTTTTAACAGATCAGTTTTATGTGTCAGACCAAATTGTTTGGCTGTATTTAGTTAAATGCTGAAGAAAGTGGRTTTTATTATTGTCCCTGTAGATTGTAAGTTCTGAAGAGGATTTTGGTAAATGGTAAATGGACTGAACTTATAGAGCGCTTTTCAAGTCCCTCCGGACCCCAAAGCGCTTTACACTAACAGACATTCACCCA
>NW_013953026.1:265852-267225 GCF_001266775.1 Austrofundulus limnaeus | reverse complement strand
GGGGGGCATTGGTTGAACTGATGGATAGCCCCTAAGCAGAGCTAAACAACCAAAGAAAATCTGAAGCTCCTATGTTTAACAGTTTTTGAGTCATAAGCATTTTTGCATGTCCAGACACCCCCTCTTTGAAAGGAGCCCCCTCCTCAAATATGGGGTGTATCATAAAACCGTTGGCTGGCACAGTGTAGGTCTGACTCACCTACAGTCCTGCCAAATTCATGTTGATTGGTGAAGCCTTTTTTGTGCTACGGTTGACCAAAAATCACTGGAAAAAAAAAAACAGCACGAAAACAATAAGACTCCCGCTTATGGTTCACTTGTGGAGGTCATAATTATCACAAAAGCTTACAAGGAAATMTGTAAATTACCAGCAGCCGGTTCATTTTGACTCCTAGTATTTTAATAACATGAAACACAGGTAAAAAAAAGTATCTATATTACATAAGTAACTCTTGTGTTTGAAAGGTTATTTTAGGAATGTGACAACTGACATGATTCATTGATTTAAATTACAAATAAAATCATGTTCTGACATTTTTACTGTGTACCTCACAGGAAGTCAAGAGGAGGTGATTCTCTCATATGAACCTGTGCTGCAGCAAGAAAGTAAGCCAAATGTTTTAAAGAAAAGAGAAAATACATGAGTAGAAACATTTATCTATCTAGGATACCTTTCCAAATGTTAAACTGTGTTTTTCAGAACCATTGATCAAACAAACAGCTTCTGTCAAGGCTGACAGACTCTAGTTGCCCGCACAGATGCAGACAAGCATAAACAAATGTTTCCAAGTTAGTTCCATCTTAAATTGAAAACCTATGAATATGGGTACAATATTTATGTTTTATGAGCAGATAGGGGATGGAAATGGAAATAAATAAATCCAATGCTAACTAGAAATGGGTTTTTATGATGTAAAAACAAGTGTGCATTGCAGCATGGCTTTGCCTGCAGCATTGGACTTGCAGAATGAAATGGGACCAAGTTCAAATGTGTTTTCTATACCAGCTTGTGCCTGTCACGTGAGCAGGTGTTTGTAATTAAGGTAATTCAGTGACAATGTGAAGTTGGAAGAGATTTTTTCTTAAAGTAACGTTAGCTGGGTTTTGAACCCTGTTCTCTCACATGAAAGTCCATGACATAGACCATTAGATTGTTGGAGCTGTGGCAGAGTGTGGTGTCAGGGGTTGGTTTGTATGTGTGCAGAAGGAGGCCACATTGCCAATATAATTATTGACACTAAACTGCATAATATTACAACAATAGAGCAATATTAAGATAATGATATAGTAAAACATCAAAATACAATCATATTAGTATTGTAAACACTGAACTATTGAGATTAAATATAAAAAACTATGGTGCAGTACCAAGT
>NW_013953026.1:260969-264182 GCF_001266775.1 Austrofundulus limnaeus | reverse complement strand
CACACACACACACACACACACACACATACACACACACTCACAAGACTTTGCTTCAACGTTTTTTATCTTTTACCAGCTGAAAAACACTATATAATGTCTTAGGTCTCAACAGGCTACAGAAAGTGAGATAACTCTAGTAAGATAAATCCATAATGTCACTGTAGATCTAGTGAATGAGACTCAAGTCAAAGGTTTTATTAATGTTTAAAAAGACTGAAGTCATTCCTGTATTGCATGTCTCTGTTTATTTGGGACATTAACATCATATTAGTTCATGTTCTATTGAAAAAATGTTTTTATTTTTGTTTTATTTTCTTGGTTTATGTTTGTGGGATTGCAGTATTTAAACCACACATTATTTCACCTCATCCTTACAAATAACTTCACATTTCTGTGATGTGGAATAACAAACTTATTTTTGTTTTGCATGTATATTTGTTTTGCATGCTTTAATTTGTTCATCTTTTTTATTTCAATTTACTCTCTACACCACAAAAAGCGAACAGATCAGAGAACCAAGGTAAGTGAACTCATAAAGTTTTGTTTTTGTTTGTTTATTTTGAAAGTGAGTTTTAAAATAACGGATCCCTCAAACATAGAACTGATTTTCAAAGAAGCTGAAAACAATTTCAACCTTTATATCAGGCAAACAAAAGTACAGAATTACTCTTAGCATTTTTGCTAACCAGCTTGAGAGGTTTTAAAGCACGCAACAAGTTTAGAAATCTAATGACATCTGTACTCTCAGGTTCACTGAGTACATCTTTAGGAACATCCAGTGCCCTGAAAAAGTATTCACTGCCTTTGAACATTTCCACATTTTGTTATGTYTTCTAACATTTCTTGAATCTTAGTGAACAATTACCCCAATAAATCCAACAGCAAGTCAGCAAACAAAGCATACAGTAGAWAAACCCAGGCTTTATTTCCTCCTCTAGAGTGAAAATGCACTTATCTTCCTCACAAGTTACCTTGGCTGTAACCAATAAACCCATTCTCTACCTGCCTCCTCGGTGCTGGTGAGGGAAAAGAGAAATTATGATGAACTTTACAAACCAGGTACAAATGAATTGACAGGAAAATTTCAAGGTGATATGGCTCTGTGTGTATATGATTCTGTTTCTAAGTACTCTGAGGCAGTAACATCAGTATGACTGACATCTGGGCCCATATTTATCAAACTTCTTAGAATTACTCTTAAGAATGCTGCTAAGAGTGGACTTAAATGTAAAAAAAATTCTTAGTTAAAAGCTGAGAGTAAAAGTCAGTTACCAAGCGTCTCAGTCTTACTTTAAGCGAAGTGTAGGAGTAATTCTTAAGTTTCAGTCTTAGAGCTGATTTGCGACACCTGGCTGTGCCGCAAAGCTGATCCTGGATGACGTCGTTAGAAAAACCCCAGCATGGACCAATCACTGCCTCGGATTTCATGTTCAAGAATATTGTCGGAGAAATAGCAAGATAAAACTGTGAAAATCCTAAGATAAGTTCACTTTCAACACTAATGTTGTCACCTTGTACTGATTGTCTGTAGAATTACATAAAATGTCCTCATTTGCRTCATGAAAACAGATGAACAATTTTTTAAATCAAAAACTCAGCAGCTTTAAAGTTGTTTTATGTCTCAGAGCCTGAGGTMATGTTGAGCTGCTCCCTTCTCCTCTTCACCACTGTCTGCAGACAACACCGGCTTTACACACAGACACTTCGTCATTAACAGCTTGGTCTGAGAGGAGCCACACCCCCAATCATTGCATCGCGTGATTGTTAATATAATAAAMGAAACGTTCAATCCCACCATAATTTTATTTATTTATTTTTGGTGGTGKGGGGGGCTCGCATGCACTCAGTAAATTAAAAGCCACACACAAATATCCACCTTTTAGTCCAACATTATGAGCAGTTTTTTAACCTTTGTCTCTTTTGTATATTTCTGATTAAACCTGTTTTCCACACCTTTATAACTGAGAATCACACTCAGGCGAGGAGGACGACAGCTGTATTCTCTGTGTGATCTCTGTCTTCTCAGTCCATCTCAGACTCCTAGYAGAAACTCTTAACCTCTTGAGTCCTCTGGAGCAGTCTTTACTTTTCTTCAGAGTAAGAGTGATTCTTAGACTTAAGAATTTTGATAATTGGAACATACACTTAAGTCTGAGAGTAGGAGCAAATCTAAGAATTTTTCAGCCCTTAAGTCTAAAAATCCACTCTAAGAAGTTTGATAAATACGGGCCCTGATGATTAGAGTGTGAAGGAGCAGGGATGCTCCATCCCAGGCTTACATCCTTCTGTCTCCCACCACCTGTACTACATTAGGGGGCAGCACATGACTTCTTGATCAGCTTATTCAGTCCCATCAGCTCAGCTGCTGGTATGCTGCTACTCCATCAAGTTACTTCWTAATAAATTTCTAATACTTCACAGGCAAAGAGCGCCTCCTGGTGGTGAATCTATTTCATGTGATCTGACTGCTTGTGGCCTATCTGATGCCTCTTTCCTTGCTGGTAAAATGCGAACCCCAAAATGYTTTGCGATTGAATAAGTTAACCATCACACAGAGGGCTGTCAGTAGGCAACAAGCAGGACATCAGCAGGTCTGCTGGTGTTTCTGTAAACATAATGCATTTAGATGTCTGAACTAAAGCACTGTTCTGGCATTAACACAGCTCAGAGCCACTTAAGTTGTATTTTTATAGTTATTTCTTGATGAATTTCTATACCTAACAGCTACAATATAGGATAACTAAAGGCTTGTAGCATTGATTAGTTATTTTCTTAGTGTTAAAGCAAAGATTGAMGTTTTAAACTGTAACACCACATTGAAACCCAGTGTGCTGAGTTATGAACTGTTTTACACTGCTTTACCATGACTGCAATGTCAGAACTGTTTAATTATGTGGATATAATGTCGCCTAACTCTGTTTACTTTGTTGACCTTTGATTGGCAGCACATTATAGTTTACAGTGACCACATAAAGTTCATAATACTAGCTCTACAGTCAGAATAAACATGAAATAAAAGACTTATTAAATCAAATAACATTCAGCAATCCACTTTGATTAATAAAATCCCAACAAGTTTTACATTTATAGTGAGAAGGACTCTGATTCATTACAACTTAGCTTAAAAAACCATTAATCAAGACAAAGAAAAACCAATGATCTTTGTTTTTTATTATTATTTTTATTTTTAATGAGCCAGCAGCTGAGTGGACT
>NW_013953026.1:259195-260494 GCF_001266775.1 Austrofundulus limnaeus | reverse complement strand
AGTAAAGATACTCAAAAAATGTACTTAATTACAGTAATAAAGTAAAAGTACTTTGTTACTGTCCACCACTGATTACAACTTAGCTTAAAAAACCATTAATCAAGACAAAGAAAAACCAATGATCTTTGTTTTTTATTATTATTTTTATTTTTAATGAGCCAGCAGCTGAGTGGACTTCATTTTTTTAACCTAAAATGTCCCGTTTGGTCACATCGGTTCAGTGGGATGTTCTATATTTAAGATCAGGACAAATTGTTGTTCAGGCAATCACCCTGAATGTCCAGCTCTCAAAACCATGTAGATGATAACTAATATTTATTGAAACTCTAGTCCAAACCTGTTGGTTTTCATTTCAATACTGCACATGGGGGTGATTGCGAAGGTGGGTACAAAACAAGCTGAGGWKAGTGTGGTATGGTTGGTGGTGTGRAACAGAATAATGTGCATGACCAAGAATATGGGTTAGGAAGCAGTGCATGTCATGTAAATACAGTAAGTCCCAGTTTACCTGGTCACACAAAATGCAGCCACATGGCTCATCAGTTACTTGCTTGCAAACTCACAGAATTTAGTAAGACTGAAACTGGAAATTTGCCTGTTTTGTGTTTCCAACTAATCTCCAGTTGTCGCAAAGTGAGACACCAATGGACAACGTATGTCATAGGCTGCCGGTTAACTGGGTCAGTGAWAGTAGAAATAAACCAGACAGTGAAAACAGTGGATGGTAAAACACCTGAAATTTTGTATTCAACAAAGATGGGTTCCTCTAAACAACAAAATAGTTTCTTCAGTTGTTATGGTGTATAACAATGAAACTGATTTCCTCTATATTTGTGTAAACAATTAAACAAATAAAATGTTTCAAAATGGATTGCATTGAAGAAAGCTTTCTAACTTTTCCAAAAGCAGGTCAGTMATTTTACAATTTGTTTGGGTTGTAGAGGTGCTGTACGCATTAGTATTTGATAAATAAACATTTCCTAAACCTTTGTACATAAATCTATTTAAATTATCCACACCTGTGTTATCCTGTACAAAGTTGTGAGGAACTCGTGGGTATTTTTAGCTGTTAGGTGTTCAGTGAGGCACAGTTTCCAGATTATCAGATTATATTATTATGAATAAAAAGCTATACTCCACGCAGAGAAGTCCCACTGAGATTCAATCTGAGGAAACAGTCCCAACCTCTGTTCCACTGTGCTTCCAACAAAAAAATAACAACTTAGTTCATAAATGTAAGAATAATCACATTTAGGTTCATCAATGTTTTAATCAAGCAACATCCTAACTAATACAATT
>NW_013953026.1:249053-256594 GCF_001266775.1 Austrofundulus limnaeus | reverse complement strand
GCCCAGGTGTCCACTGCAAACAGATGTGAAATTGTTGCCGCTGTAACACACCTGTGTCCCAAAAACCCTATGTGAGTGCAGTTGAAAAATGAAGAGGGTGGAGGTCTGCGGCAGGGGATGGGGAGGAAAAAACTGAGGAAGCAAGAATGCTCCCACAGGGGGCCAGCTCCCCCACTGACCCCAGTAGGCTCCCCCACTCCCCGAGACCCACCCAGGGACTGAGGCCCCAAGATCTCCTCCTCTGGACAGACCGCCAGGCCTGGAAGACGCCAGATCACGGACAGACAGAGCCCGGAGGACTGCCAGAAACTGGGACCAACCGACCCCCCTGCCCCAGAGCCGCACAGACCCCCAAGACCTGACCCCCAGCCCCACAGCCAACCGGCAGCCCAAAGAAGCTACCGAACCCCAGCAAGTGTGATCTAGCCCAGAGTGCACAACCAGCCACGGCCAACGCCAGGAGGGACCAAGACCGAGCCCCTGCCACAACAAAGGGGCCAGCCAGCCGGCCCAGCACAGCCCGCCACCGCCACCACGGCCATCCACCCAGCTCCACCCCAGAAGAAATACTACACCCACCCCATCATTCAGACAACTCACAGAACATATAGYATGCTAGACACCCAGGCTGGGTTGGCCTACCCCATCCCACGGGCCACCGGCCCAGTCCCCAGCCAACCCAACTTTAATTCTTTCAAGAGTGGTAATGTCCTGATTCCCTATCCTCGGTTAATTAGTTACCTGTGTCAACTTATCAACTACATTAGAAGATGTAGAAGATGTAGCCTCTGCCAGCCTTTGGGTTGTTGTTGTATTGTCCATCTTTAGTATAGTCACAGTTGTTTGTGATGATGATGAGCAGATGACCTGCTCTGTAAATCTTGTGACTCATGGTCTAGATAAGGGGCGGCTTGGTTACTAGTTGCCCGGCAGCAATTGGCTGGCCTTCATCAGAGAAGTTTGCAGCATCCTGCTGGGGTTACTGCTGCATCCTCCTCATGTGTTTATGAGGCACCGCCTACATCCTCCATGGGGCAACCACAGCCTGCCGTGGGGCCTGCTCATAGCCAATGGGATCTACCCAGGGGTTGGGCTCTGGGTCCCTCTCAACATGAGCACTCTACCTGGCAACCTCAGACCCTCTTAAGGGCCAGGGGGCTCAAAGATGACATCTGGGAAAAGAAATGGAAAGCTTTACGCCAGTTCATCTCAGCCACTGAGCCACTCTCCACCTCAATGTGTGGATTGTGTCAACACTATCTCGTGGTTATGTGTTACAATTCTGCCGCCGCCCTCCCATTCCTGGTCAGATCAGAATGAGGGTCATTTGCATCCAGGTGAAAGCTCAGGCAATAAGCCAAGAATTAGACACCTTGCTGGTCAAGTGTGCCATAGTGCTTTCTGACCTCCTGGTGGATCCAGGGTTTTTTTTTATTCAAAGTATTTTTAGTCCCAAAGAAGACTGTTGGCCTTTTTACATGCTGAGCATCAGGGATGTGCTTCAGGCAGTTTCTCCAGGTGAATGTTCCATCTTGGTCAACTTTCATGTGTCAATTGCACCCTACCATTAGTAGTTTCTCCGCTTCACATTTTAAGTTCAGGGTTCTTCCATTCTGCCTTTCTCTGTCTCCCCGTGTGTTCACCCGGTGCRTGGCTGCAGTCCTGTGTCCTCTGCAGGCCAAGGGCTTGAGGATCCTTCCCTATTGGGATGRTTGGCTGATCTGTCTACCCACGAAAGCTCAGGCCCCTGCAGACATGCTGAAGGTGCTCAGTCACATTGACCAATTGGATCTTTGTGTGAACTGGTATAMGAATACTAGTTTCATCTCAGGAGGTCAGTTTTCTCAGCATCACAATGAATTCTCTCACAAACACTGCTTGCCCATTGCTGCAGAGTGTCAGTGGGATTCTGCAGATGCAACCCACTTTCCTGCCTGGCCTTGCACCTCTCCTCATTGCTTCCCTCCACCTGTTGAGAAGGCTAACTACTCCCTCTACAGTGGTCTCTCTGGGGCTGTTGTCTCTGCGCCCCCTACAGATGTGGATAAACAGCCTGCAGCTGGACTTGACTCGCATGGTACACTGATGCAGGAGGTTGCAAGTGTTCAYTCAGTGCCTTGCATAATTGGCTCAATGGCAAGGTGCTACATTTAGGATGAAGCGGGTTCTGCTGGGCTTTCTGCCATCTCGGATGAAGATGTGTATACTGATTCACCACCAGATGGGGGCATCGTGGCAGCAACAGATTTTCCGGGAGAAGTGGTCTTAGCAGCAGAGGGCAAGGCGTATCAATGCCTTGGAATTGGAAGCTGTGTAGCTGATGCTGATGCAGTTCCTCCTAGGCCTGCGCAGGAGTCATGTGGTCCAACAATAAGTCAGTGTTTTTTTTTTTATATCAGCCATCTGGGAGGAACAAGATTGTTGAAAAAAATTCCAAGTTCCAAAAATCACTTAGTGCTATAAGCACTGCCTCTGGTGGTCATCCTGTATTCATAAAACCGTAGTGGCGTTGTAACTATTGTTCAGACTGCAGTCACTTTGAAAAACATCAAATATGTATCAAATTGAGTGCCACATACTGAAAAGGCCCACGTCGGATTTGAAAATCTTGGATTTGTCATGTTCAGACTGTCAGAAAAAAATCTGATATAGGTTGCATGGGCAAAAAAAACATAGATTTGGGACGCATTTGCCTGCACTGTGAACATAAAAGTCTGAGTGAGGGAAACTGAAGACTGRCTAATGTGGAGATTGGAATGAAATTCCTTTTGTGTTTTTATTATTTTCTTCACAGAGAAAAGCTGCTCACATTAACAAACAGAGATTTAAACAGCTTTCATAGAAAATGGGGGTGGGATAATAACAGTGAAGTTTGAATTTTATTCTCTCCCACTTTAAAATTTGACTGACTCAGAACTCAAACAAATTAACAAGAGATTTAAACTTTTTTATCAGTTTCACATTTGACAAACCATTGTGTGAACTCTGCATTAAGTCCATTCTGTTTAAAATAAATAGGTGATAGTGACTCTTCCTCTGAGCTCATAGCTGCAGAGCATGGAGAAGGAGAAGGCTGCTTTTACAACATGTCTTATGATATTAATTCCTGACCCGTCCTACTCAACAAGACATTTTGTGACATTTTAGTCTTGTGAGATCCTGTGCTATAAGATCTTGTTACTGAGTCATCTTCAGTGCATATTCTAAATGGTAGCACATCATTTTTGACCAAAGATTTGACCAAAGACAAACTTTGTCCCTTTACAGCACAAAATGATCTTAGTCTAAAAATCTACGAAAGGTGGCTGGTGATGTGCATTCTTTTAATGAAGGCTAGGCTATTTTTTAATTATAAAAAATAATATAAAATAAAGATTGCATTAGTTATTATGATGACACTAAGATTTTGTATTTTTTGCCACAAGATACCACAAGGCCGAGGAGGAGCTTGGAAGTCGATGGGCAAGACTACCACTTTGTAATGTCTAGAGAACAGATGGAAAAAGACATCCAGGAGCACAAGTTCATTGAGGCGGGACAATACAATGATAATTTGTATGGAACAAGTCTGCAGTCTGTGAAATATGTAGCTGAGAGGGTGAGTGTACTTATTGCATCAGTGTATTTAGACTGTATGTTAGCTTCAACAAGGACATTTTTAATTTAATTTGAAAATGTGAAGTAACTATGCAGTACCTTTCATTGTCCAGCTGCTGGGATTTGAAATTAGAAAGCACTCAAAAGAGTAATGACAGTTTAGCTATACRATATGAAAATATTGTAGATTTTATTTAAGCTATACCTCCTCTTATGTAGCYATGTTCCTATTTCTCAGGGTAAACACTGTGTTCTGGATGTGTCAGGAAATGCCATCAAACGTCTCCAGTTAGCACAACTCTATCCCATTGCCATCTTGATAAAACCAAAGTCTGTTGATTCATTAATGTAAGTATTGTTATTTTATACCATTAATCTGTTTTGTTTCTTTACATGTGTTCATTTTTCTCAAGCCTACATATTCATCTACATTATTTTTATTTTAAATTCTAAAGAATTTTATTTTATTYTCCTCAGAACAGTTTTCCACTTTGCCTCAGTCCATTTTTTGATCTTTGACACTGAGATGATGGTGTTTCTTGTGGTGTTCTCACATGGCTTTTTCTTTACATGATAGAGCTTTAATCAGCATTTTTAAATGGCACAGTGAATTGTGTTTACAGACAGTGATTTGTGGAAGTGTTCCTGAGCYTTGAGAGTTTTCTAGAACACAATCAGATTCATTTAATGCATTGCTGCCTGAGGGCCTTTTTAAGATGTGTTCAAATTGTCTTACAATGATTTTATTTTTTTAAAGGTTCAGTTTATTATTTTTCAGCATTTGATTTGTTTACTGTGTTATATTGTGAATAAAATATGGGTTTATATTATTTTCAAATCTTATTTTCAAACCGTTCTGTTTTTATTTGCACAACATRTAATCTTTTCATAACGGGTTCAGTTCTGTTCAGTTTGCTCACATTAGCAGTATTTCACAACAAAAGTATTCTCAGAACAAAAACGTCACAAATTCCAAGTGAGAGATCCAAGTGCTCTGTTAAGAAAATATGGAAAAATAAAATCTTTAATATAAGATGGAGCTTGGTTGTTGAGAGCTTTGTATGTTAGAAGTAATATTTTAAATTCTATTCTGAATTTGACAGGGAGCCAGTGGAGAGAAGCTAAAACTGGAGAAATATGATCTCTYCTTCCAACTCCGATGAGAGTTCTGTACATATCTGGCAACAACATTTTAAAGCAACTAAAGACTTTTTAGAGAGTTGTTTTTGTATACAGATAAAAATAAAAATCCAATAATCCAGTCTAGAAGTGATAAATGCATGKATCAGTTATTCTGCATCATTTTTGGACAAGGTGCTTCAAATTTTAGTGATATTGTTCAGGTGGGAAAAAATGGTCCTGGTAACATTTTTAAAGTCTGGATTAAACAAAAAYGATCTGGATTAAGTCAAAAATAACACCAAGTTAGAACTGGAGGCCAAATTAATACCATCCAAAATAACTGAAATGCTGCAAAGTTTATTCCTAAGCTGTTAGGACAAAAAAACACCTGAGTTCAGAAGCAGAAAGTTAAGAGTCATCCAGGTTTTTATGTCTTTAAGACATGCTTGTAATTTAAGTAACTGATTGAAGTCATCATGTTTTGTGGATAAATACTGTATAACTGAGTATCATCAGTATAATAATGGAAATGTATCTTGTGTTGTTTAAAACTTTATGTAATGGAAGCGTATATAAAAATGAGATTGGTCCAAGCACCGAACCCTGAGGAACTCCATGACTAACTAGTGTAAGAAGAAGATTCATTATTAACATTAACAAACTGGAATCAGTCAATTAAATATGACTTAAAACAGTTTGGAGCCGTTCTTATAATTTATTGTAATTCAGGTCATGTCTGAGCCTTTGTAATAGAATATTGAACACAGCATAATGAAGTATTCTGCTACAGCAGTTAGTAAGTGTAGTCAGCCATTTTCAAAATTGAAATAAATTTTAAAAACAATTATATTGTATCCTGCAGCATACGTGTGTGTTGGTCTGARTTTATGCAGCATAAGGACTTCTGATTTTAATTTCAGCTGTGGTCTTTTCTGTACCTTTTGTGTAGGAGTATAAATAGGAGACTGACAGAAGAGCAAGCAAAAAAGATGTTTGACAAAGCTCTGAAGCTGGAGCAGGAGTTYGGTGAATTTTTTACAGGTAAGATATTCATAGAAGAAGTCTAAATAGAAAAGCAGTCATGTTTACCAACTTTTAATACAGTATGTCTCTGTTCAAACGTTCATACTGATTTACATAACTTTACTAACACCTAATTTACTTGATGTAATCCCGTTGAGAAATGGCTCCTATCTATCTATGTGAGAGGAGTGTTTCCATGAGAATGGTCCCCGGAAACAGTAGTGGTTTTTTATTTATTTATTTTTTTTTTCAGTTTTTACTGTAGTGAATCAGCATAAAAACTACCCAGTGACATGAATTTGCTTTGTACAGTTGCTATTAAAATGATTGCATTCTRATCAAAACCATTATATGTGCTGAGTGAGGTCCGCTTTCTCAGAGAGGGGAGTTAGTAAGATGAGCTTTATAATGTGCACAGAAACGGAGTGCAGCTAAAATGGGTAATTATTGTTTATCTACCAACACTGATGCCATGCTTCAACAAGAGACGCACATGTCAGAGCATGAAAAACAACAATTAAAGCTCTGCTACACCTTAAAGTTGTAAAGAACTTACGTCAGTGTCACAAAAAATGACATAAACAATGGTGTCAGTCACACAAGTTGGGTGTAAGTTTTGAATAAGTTACCAGAATGCTGATATACGATGACCAGCCAAMATACACAACATTTTCTGTGTATGCGACAGGTAAGTTATGCAGTTCACACGTGTAAGTTACTCATAAGATGACATATGTATGTCAAAAACCAGCTGGGAAATTGTGAAGTGTACAGTAATTTTTTTTCTAAAGCTCTTGTCACACTGTTTCATTTTAAACAACTTCTGTCCAACTTATCAGCTTATGCTTTGAAAAAAACAAAACATCATTTAGTAGCCTATTTTGGACGTGCACATACTGTGTTGCTAACGACTTGAACAAATGTAAAACCCATGAATAAACTGTCCCTGACTTATACATAACATGCACAAGCTTATTATAGCATGTTTAGACTTTTGCAGAGCTAATGTGACATTATTATTACGTCTGCAGATTTCTGCACAGCATCAGTTTATGAAAAAAMAACACATTAATAGAAGWTAGGTGTAATTTTAGACTAACCTACCAACATGTTAATAAATGACASCATACTGTACATTTTTATATGGTGCATGATTTTTAACATGCTCAAAAGTTTTGCGAAACTTATTCATAATTTATACATAAGTTTCTGGTGTTCTACAGGTAATACAGTAWATGTTCCCACATGTTACATTGCAGTGTGCCCCAGGGTAGCTGTAGCTACAATGTAGCTTACCACCATCAATGAGTGAATGTGTATGAATGAATAATGCATGAAAATTTTAAAGCGTCTTTGAGTGTCTAGAAACTTGCTATAGRAGACCAGTGCAATATTTTTATTATTATTCTGGAAGTTACTCATAAGTGGACATATGTCAGATAAAAGCTGGGTAATTATAAAGAGGACATAGAATGTGTAGGCATCTCTTTTGATGATAGACTTACACAAGAATATAGCTCATCAGACTGTGTAAAAAAAAAAGGAGTGAGCTGAGAGCAATCCAAAACTGGCAGATATTTTTGAAGCAACCAGAAAATGAACCCACAGAACAATTCTCACCAACTTCTTTAGAGGAGGACACGGTGCAGCACGCACCTCACTGAATGAGCCAGAATGACAAAAATAAAGATTTCACATACAGTATATGTAGATAGATAGATAGATAGATAGATAGATAGATAGATAGATAGATAGATAGATAGATAGATAGATAGATAGATAGATAGATAGATAGATAG
>NW_013953026.1:245537-246738 GCF_001266775.1 Austrofundulus limnaeus | reverse complement strand
TAGATAGATAGATAGATAGATAGATAGATAGATAGATAGATAGATAGATAGATAGATAGATAGATAGATAGATAGATAGATAGATAGATAGATAGAATTCCCCTTCTTACACCAACTCTATGGTTGGCTTTTTGAGTAAAGTGGAACTGGATAAAAAAGATGAAGTTAAAAAGCATGGATTACAGCATGTTTATTGACTTTCTGACCGAATGTTGAAATCTTGGACTCTACATGAAGTTTTGAAGTGAAGACAGACATCAGTCAAACCATCAAAAGTTCCACAATGACAAACATTTRCATAGACAAACTGTAGGACTCCTGGTTCAGGAACTTTTGACACAAAAGGTATTTGTTTATTCTTTGTTTAGATTACGTAAGTCCTACCTCAGAAAAAYAAAGACATTTTCCTCATGTTCTGTTTGCTTTTCAGCCCTGGTTCAGGGAGACACCTCAGAAGATGTCTATAATCAATGCAAGCAAGTCATCGAGGAAAATTCAGGACCGTWCATCTGGATCCCGTCAAAGGAGAAACTTTGATTCTTCATCCAGGAAGGGAATGTGGACTGCTAGGAACTAATAATTGACTGTAACACAAGTGTGTTTGGAATATTTCTTTATTTGCTTAGAATACAGGAGATTGCAAAAGTTTGGTATTCCATCTTTTTCCTGTTTGAAAGTAAACTTTTCATAGAACCAGCTTTTCAGTAGTACCTTCAGGTCTGTCTAACCTAAAGGTTGGAGGTTCTGTCCACTCTTTAAGTCCAAACTGCTCCAGCTGCTTCAGGTTTGGATGACTTCTGCTTGAATTCAGTCATAAAATCTAACATGATTCTTATTTGGACTGAGGTTCAGATTTTGAYTGGACCATTCCAGGACAGCCGGTGCTCTGTAAACCAGTGGAGTTCAGCAAATTGTTCAGAGTCATTGTCCTACTGGAGGGTCATCCTGTCCCATTCCCAGAATACTCTGAAATTCTCTGTATTTTGATCCAGCCACCTTCAAAGAAAAACTCTGATCAGTTTTCTAGTCCCTGCTGATTTAAAAAAAAACATTCCCAAGCATGATGGTGCCACCAAAATGCTTCATTGTAAGGTTAGTGTTTATTACAATTTATTATTATTTATTATGTAACTTCTAAAGGTATTGGTTGGGGATCCAAAGCACAAGCGGTGAATGCATGTGCATGTGTCATAATAGTTAT
>NW_013953026.1:242473-243920 GCF_001266775.1 Austrofundulus limnaeus | reverse complement strand
CCACCTACCAGTGTGAAAGAACATTACATTACTAACATTTGCACTTTAACACATTGTTTATTTTTCCATTATTTTCTCAAATGTGATGACATCAGTGATTGATCTCATAAAAAAAGACCACAGAGCTCATAGTGAACTTCAAGATTAACCTGAGGGAGTTCACACCAGCACCTTAAGACCAACCAACAGATCTTCTTAAATACGCTGATAAAAATATTTCTCAGCTGTCTTGGTGAACTGCATCTCAGTCTGTTATGAAACTGCTCAGTGGTTTGACTAACAGGACTGTGGAGAGTGATAAAAATGGCCCACTGCATCTTTAGCATGCCACTTGCAGTCACTGAGAGCTGCTGGAGGAAACGCTGGCAGCATCATGAAAGATGCCTCACATCCAGCCTGAAACCCATCCCTCTCCTGTACAGTTGAACCCCACAAACTGTGACCTTCATCTTTACATAAATGTACATGTACATCTGGCTGTACGTGWCTCACCATGCACTCTGTAATCTTTTACTTAGAAACACAATGAAGAAATTTTATATCAGTCTGTTTTATTACCAGATTTTACTGTRGACTTTTAGGTTTAATGCAATTAAACCTTCACTTTAAAATGAYTCTTGATCCCAAAAAGATTGCCCCAATATTGGACTTTCAGTTGTTTCAAAAATTGACAAAMCAAAAGAAAATACTTGTTGCAAATTAACAGGTTTCAAAAAACTGCTGCTGCAACTTCTGTCAGTTGGTTTGGTCAAATATAACCTTTTTATTCTCTGTTTTAATGTCAGTCTTTTACAGCCCATATAAAATGCCTGTGACATCAAATTTTTGTAAAAGATTTGAAAGCATTTTTGGAAAGATAACATATTGCAAAACAAAATTCATGCAGTGGAAATGAAGAGTTGTTGATACTGTATTCACATATGAAGTATTCACATGTGAATATCTCAGAATGTGATGTCAAAGGGGAATGTTTGCATGTAAACAGTGTTGCTACAACAGCTAGCACAGACTGTATAGAGAATAATTGGATATTTCTTTAGGTCATTTTTAATCRCTATCAGAGAGATGATAAAAGAGTCAAAGTTCAAATGTAGACCAGGAAGTTCCCTTTCTTAAATAGTTCCCCTTTGAAGCCACTTCCTGTTTCATTTTGGCTGAGCAAGCTCAAAAGAAAATATGCSAGTTATGTGACACAGTGGGTAAAATCATGTGCATTATGCCACATATCTTAAAGATAAAGTTTTTTTTCTTTGACCTTTTATGTTTTCAGTAAATACACGCCACAGGCATTTTATTAATTGAATGAATTTTGGTTGACAAAGTTCTTTACAGTCCAACCAAGCAAATATATCCTAGCACTCCTTAAAGAAAAGCATATGACTTGACAACTTTCATGCCAGAGTTTTAAACTGAAATCATTTTATATCAAAAGGGACAACATAATAAT
>NW_013953026.1:239099-242415 GCF_001266775.1 Austrofundulus limnaeus | reverse complement strand
ATGCATTAGTCTTATATAGTTAAAGATGCTTTACATCACGCATTCACAAACTGATGAGGGTAAACTACACTGTAGCCACAGCTGCCCTGAGGCACACTGACAGAGGCGAGGCTGCCATGCTGCTCCACCAACCCCTCTGACCAGACCACCACCAGCCCCTCTGACCACCACCAGCAGGCGAGTTGAGTGAAGTGTCTTGCCCAAAGGCACAACAACTGATATATCTATAATGGGTGATCGAACCTGCAATCCACTGGTTATAGCCTTATTTGGTCAATATGGCAATATTGATGCAATAAGGTGAGATCTCAGGAGAACAATGTGCATCAAAAGTATATCATGGGGGATTGCTTTTTTAATCTTTATTCAATTCTTTAAAGCAAATTACTTCCATGTACAATAAAAAATAAAACACAAATAAAGTTAAATGAAAGGCAGCAGAGAGAAGAAAAAATCTTATATCTAACCCCTTTTTTATCAAGTATAAACTCAAACAATAATAATCTTCGGTTAACAAAAACAAAAAAAGTCAAATCTTAGAACACAAATTTACATGAATACTATAATACTGCTTCATATTTCTTCAATAGCCCAACTTTTATTATTCTCTTGTACATGTACATTGATCTGGCATTTTAAACATCCTCATCCAGATTATTCCACAATCTTGTTCTAATTCTTCTCTTCTAATCTAAATTTAGGTTTCTTGAACGTATCTATCCCCTCAAGGTTATATCTCAGTAAATTTTATCTGAATGTTTAAAGGTTATGTGTTTTGGTGAGCCTTATACATAGCTAATAAAATGTTATAATAAACCAATTCATAGTGTTTCAATAATTTCAGTTAATTTATCAGATGGATAATGGTAGTGTTTTCGAGTGATAACTCTTAYAGCTCTTTTCTGAAAAACAAAAACAGGATTTGTAATAGTCTTACATGYATTCCCCCATACCACAACACAATATACCAAGTGTGGAACAATTAATGTGTTATATAACATATACTGAGCTTTACCATTAAACAAGTCCCTTACTTTGTAAAACAATGCAATAGATTTAGCTAGTTTTATTCTTAAATAATTTGTGAGGTTTCCATGTCAGTTTCTCATCAATAATAACACCCAAAAACTTCACCTCACTGACTCTATTTATCTCTTCACCATAAATTGTAAATGGAATATTAACAGTTCTTTGTCTATTTGTAAATATCATATAATTAGTTTTATCCAAATTTAATGATAATTTGTTAAATTTTGTATTTTCGCAAATTATATTTGCATCATCTCTAGCATCTGTTCTGTCTTTACCCAAACAAAAAAGTTAGTATCATCAGTATCACAGTATCAAAGGTAGGAAAGCTCCGACACATTTACCAAGTCATTCATTTGTAAGATAAACAACTTTGGTCTGAGTACAGAACCCTGAGGAACTTCACAGGTAATTTTACTGARTTTAGATCTTACATCATTTATTTGTACAAACTGTTTCCTATTTTCCAAATAACTAGATATCCACTGCAACGCTGGTCTTCTAATCCCATATTTATTTAGTTTTTCAAGCAGAATGCTGTCGTCACTTGTGTTGAATGCTTTCTTCAAATTAACATAAATACTAACACAATATTATTTTTGGCCAATAGCAGTTGTTATTTGTTCTATCAGTTCCATGAGAGCCATTGAAGTGGATTTATTGGTTCTAAATCAATATTGACTGCTACTTAATAACTACAAGCTACGATCACACAAATCTTAGCTCAGTATCTGTAAAACTAAGTTAGAGMAGTTTTTGTTGTGGCTAAAGTCAGTTGTGGCGTCTATCTTGAATTGGGTTGACTCCAGAYCAGTGGCAGATCTAGGATTTTTTTCTGAGTAGGGGGCCATCAAGAAGCCACAATATTCTTAGAGGGGCCAAGTCTTTGTTCTGCATCCTTTCACACAAATCCCCAGCTTTGGTAAGGTGTATACATTTAACCAGTCATTCATGTTCAAACACTTGTAATATATTTTAAAAAGGGTACCACTTTATAGATGGCTTTTAAAGAGTTTATTTATAGGTTATTAAATCATCTGTAAACACTTTATAAATTATTACTAAGTGTTTATTATATATTAACTAAGGATAAAAAGAGACTAAACTGTCCAGTTTCTTTCCAAATACTGAGTCAAATCTGTGTCTTAAACATTTCAGACTCGTTTACTAACTTGTAAGCACAATAATGATTAGGAAACACATATTTTAACATATAATATTGTACTGTATTACTGCATCATAAATATCCACAAATATTAAAGGAATCCTTATTGTAAATTGTAAAACTGTACACTATTTTGGATGGGGTGGGATTATTTGGTGTGTTAACATGACGTTATTTTACTTTTTTGAAACATCATCATTGTTGACAGTAGTTACGTACATGTTTGAACAATAATTTCAAATATTGATAATCAACACAAAGTTTAAAAATGATGATTTTTTTAAAAGACTAACTTTTGGCATTTGTAAATGTTTATTTTTCACTATTAAATAGTGTACTGTATTACACTTTATGATGAGTCTCCCTTTGACAGTTGTAGATATTTATAATGCAGGAATACAGTACAACATTAATATATTAAAATATGTGTTTCTTGTTGTTATTGTGCTTACAATGTAGTAACTTAGTGTGAAATGTATAACACCATTAGATGTAATATGTACGCGAACAGATTTGTCTCATTATTTGGTAAGAAACTGGACTGTTTTGTCTTTCTCGTCCTTGATTATTGCATAAAAACATTTATTAATGATTTATAAAGTGTTTACAGATGCATTATTAACCTATCTATAAACTCTTTATAAGCCATGTATAAGGGGAGCCTTATTGTAAAATGGTACCAAAGAAAGCTTGCACAGTAAATTCTCCTCACCAGTTTTTCTTATATTTTATTCTACATAGATTAAATATTCTCAAACACAAAAATGTGAGAAAATCCAGCCATCATTTGTCAGTTTAAAGACTTTTTTGCAGGATTGTTCAAATTTTCTTAAGAAGAGAAGAAGAATTCTTAAAGCTTGATTCATTCTGGATTTTACTCTTTGACTCATTAGTGCAGTGTTTGAACATGGAAATGCGTCCACTATCATCACTCCTTTTTTTTCTTTTTTTTGTGCCACTTCAGTAGAAAGCAGAACTTAATATCAGAATATTAGTATCTTAGCTTCTTCATCATCAGTGGCTTTTTTTAATAGAAGAAAAAGAAAGAGAAAGTAAAAAGTGAAATGTAATGAGAAAGAGTGAAAGAGAGATTAGAAGATATGTGAAATATATGTTGAGAAA
>NW_013953026.1:235209-237281 GCF_001266775.1 Austrofundulus limnaeus | reverse complement strand
ATAATAATAATAATAATAACAATAATAATAATAATAATAACAATAATGATAATAATAATTACGTTATTTCTTTTTGCAAGAAATGTTAAGAGCTTGAAGTATGACTATCAGGTGCTACCACACTGAATTTTAGCATAATATTTGTAAATTTGGATTAATTTTGTGTCTGTTAAGATTAAGCTGTGGTGGGAATTTACTTTCTGATAGTTTCATTAATAAAATAGAAATAGCATTTATTGTCCCGCAGAGGGGAAATTCATGTGTAACAGCAGCAGCAGATACATCAATCCACAAAACAATATATTGCTATGCAACATTAGCAATAATAATAATAGATTTAAGATATTAGTATTAAAATTAAGAAAAATAACATAAAATAAAATAAAAATACTGTACAATGTAATAAAATTGAAATGAGATAAAAGTAAGAATGATATCTGTGCAGAAAAAGGTTAAAAAACAGTACATTCAGTGAGACCTTTTAAAAATAGAACAGACATACGAACATACATTTACATACATGTACATACATTTCAGACGAAAACAATATTAGTATTTAAGTGTTACTATTTAATATTAAAAAGTAATATTTTAGGGTTTTTCTTCATGGGACAGAGTATGGGCTTAGCGTTTTATTTTGAAGAGACTCAAAAAGCACTTCCGGTTTGGAGCGTCTGAACGGGTTTATTTTGACGGAGCTGATCTCAGCACAGCCAGTGCTGAACTGTTATCATGTGTTAATAAGTTAAAAAAGGTGGACGAGACCGATAATGAGAGGCATCCGCTGCTCTCTGACAACATCACCGGAGGTATGTTCTCACATAACGGGACGAGAAACWCCGCGGTTCAGATCGGTCCTGCGTGCAAACCCGGTCGTCAATTAGCCAGTTCGGGCTGCCACAGAACTGATTCTCGCTGCAGTGCTGTGGACATGATGTCCGCCTGCTGGTTCTCCCCTCTCTCAGACTGTTTCCCCCTCGACATGTCACCGGCCCGCGGTGTTGCAGGGAGCACATCTGGGTCGCTGTAGCTGCGATGATTAATAATGCTTCAGTCCTGAAATAGTCTAAAGAAATGTCTCAGTAACTGTTTCATACTGAGGTGTTACGAGACCCCCTCCTCCTCCTCCCGTTCCTGGCCCCCCTCCATCCGCATCTCGTAGCCTCGCAGAAACGATGGCTTCATAACAGTTTAGTCACAGACTTCTGACGTTGTTTTGGTCGATCAATCTGTCCGGACAAACATCGCCCGTTCAACCAGCGACAGATAGCAGGAGGCAGAGCTAGCAGGCTAACGAGCTACTTATCCCATGTTAACAGAAATACAGCTGCTGCTCTGCTGAACATCATGCAGATTTRCATGTGCCTGACCACAAAATGTCCACTTTAATTTAGCACCGGGGGTGTTTTTAGCTGCTGAGAGCGTGGCGTGTCGATGACATCGTCCTGGGAGTGTGTGACAGGAGTGAAATCCCCTCTACTGTACTTTGTTTGTTTTTTTTTCCTCCAAAGCAAGATGGACTCTCCGTTGGTTCGTCTGCCTCGTCAGAGTTCAGATTGTGATTTCGCGCAGAGATTAAAAAATGTGTTTGGAGGTAATGGCGCAGTGTGTTATCTAAAGTGTYGGTTATGGATAGGTTTGACATTTAGTCCATTCCATCGTGCAAGGCTGGACAGCAGCTAAACCTGAGAGCAGAAGTTAACCTAAACCTGTACATTACTGAACCCAGAAATTCATTTAAAACTGTTCACAATTAAACACAAGGGGAACTAAAGCAGAGCGCTCAGTTTAACCTGTGCATAGCCAAACCTGACAGCTCAGTTAAACCAGGACATAACTTATTATAACTAAACCAGTGGATGAATGGGTGAGTGTAAGTGTAAAGCACTGTGGASTGAGACAGGACTTGATAAAGCACTATATAAGTTTAGTCCATTTACCATTTATCAAAGAACACAGGTAATTCAGATTAAAATAAATCATTAGGCTAGAGCAGAGGTGCCCAAAGTGGGGCCCGCGGGCCAAAATTGGCCCTCCAAGCCGTTTGATTTGGCCCACGAGCAGTAGTCCTG
>NW_013953026.1:233255-235122 GCF_001266775.1 Austrofundulus limnaeus | reverse complement strand
TGTGTGTGTGTGTGTGTGTGTGTGTGTGTGTGTGTGTGTGTGTGAGCGTGAGCGTGAGCGTGAGCGAGAGAGAGATTTTGTGTGAAAAAATTGCTGTCATCCAAGCAGTGTAGTTCTTCCACTAATAGAAATAAGTGTAGTTCTTTAAGAGACAAACATTTGTCTTCCCCCTAAAAGCAAACCTATCCTCTGATATGAAGTCAGTTTTTACATCTGCCAAAGAAACAGACACACAGAACGATAAACTTAAAGGGAAACTGCTGTTGAAAGAAAATAAATAAAACTAGCAGAACTGTTGCACTGGATTTTCTAGCTGTTTAAATCTTCAGGTAAAAATATCAGCACAATTCATCATGTATATCTAATCAGATATTGTTTATGTTTGAACCTAGACTTTGACTCAAATGCAACAAAAGGGCATCAATCAATGTCTCCTTTAATATACAAAATAATTAGCACCTTATGACCAAAACCTAAATAATTATGGTCTTTAAAAATTTGTTTTCAACTCACTCCATTGAAGTTTTGCATTTTAACTTTACAAGTCAGTCTGCCCTGTCATTAAGAGAAGCACTCATCTATACAGCAGCCATAATTAAATCCCACCATCATCTCTTCACCTTTTCTATCTAGAAAATGCTTGTATAATGTTTCAAATTCTTATATTAGTTACAAAAATGATTATATTATCCCTTTGTGCTTGTACTGTCTTCTTGAATGTAATCAATTTATACCTGTATTTTTCTAATTCTGTCTTGATTGTCCTGTGTTCTGATGGTGTGCTGTTGTTAGTTCTCAGAATGGGACAGCTGCTGCGCCGTGAACTCAGTGGAAGTGTGCGGTGGGTTTGAAGTCCAGAGGACTTATTGTACCATGTGAGCGTTTGTGAGACTGATAACTGAGAGTTTGTTGCATTTTGAGTGGTAGGGCAACTTCATTCCTTTGTGTGCTTTTACTTCTCTTTTTGTTATTTTTGCAGTAAGAGTGAAAGTCTGTCCATGACAGTTCATAAAACAGGGACACTCCTGCAATCAGAATGACTGAGTGCTCGAGTTTCAACTTATTTATTACTGTTCCTTTTTAAAGGTTTAGTAAAATAAACAATAAATAAAACAATATGCATTTGTTTATAGATAAACGTGTATAAGATTTTATGCCCTTTACTGGAATGTCAACTTTGTGTTCTTTGCTTTTTTCTCACTTTGCTATGAAGTTCTGCCACATATTCTAGGCCTTCCTGACTGTGATAGGCTGTACATCATGTGAGGTTGTTAATCATGTGCTTACTGTAATTTATGTAATTGATGTACATCATAACATTTCCATTTTTGATTGTTAAAGTACTTTTTAACTCATTTAGTATAGCCTTGCCTTACAGGAATCTCTGCAGTGTGGGATCCCTCTGACAGCCCTCCTCCCAGACCTTTCCCTGCCCACAAATCTGTCATAACACTGTTTGTTGATGCGACTATTACTTCTTCAACACCTATTAAATAATTACTACGAAACTCGTGTGCGTATATGTGAATATTTTATTGTGTTTAAGACTTTCTGTGACACTTCTAACTGGACAGCAGTGTAGGAGGTTAGTTGTTGAATGGTGAATGGACTGTACTTGTAAAGAGCCTTTCTATCCAATGAAACTCAAAGCGCTTTCCAATCTGCAGTGTTGTATAAAGTACCACAAAGTGATACTTGAGTAAAAGTACAAGTATCTTACCAAAAAATGACTTTGGTAAAAGTTAAAATCTCCTTTAGGAACATTACTTGGGTAAAAAGGAAAAAAATGGAAAAAAAAATTGTATAGGTCCTCTGGACGGGTTCTTCTCTAATGAAACGTTTCGTCTCTCCTCCAAGAGACTTCTTC
>NW_013953026.1:228624-231155 GCF_001266775.1 Austrofundulus limnaeus | reverse complement strand
GGGTCTGTGGCTCAGCCCCGCCCCCATCATTTCTGTCCAATGGGAGCAATGATCGTCAGCCTCATGGTTTTGTTTACAACTTATAGTTCATTTGCAAAAAAGCACAATGTGAATGCAAACCGCACCAAACGAAAAAAATAAAGTCCACTTTTGGTCCGGACCAAACAAGTGGACCAAAGGACTTTCCTGGTCTGAATACACTCTTTAATCTTGTTCTTTCTGTGAATTCTATGTTGAAACAATTCCACATTTATTATTTCAGTGTGCATACAGTAAGATATTCTGGACTGATTTGCAACACTATACAGCATAACAACAGGCAAAGAATCACATTTGTTGAAAGAGACATTATAATGTTTTTAATAATAAAGTTATGGACAAAGAGACAACCCATTTCAGCTGTTGCTGCTCCTCTGGAAATACCACATTCATAAAGCCAAATGTGCCAACACCAAACCAAACATTGTATACTTCCTTCAAAAACTTTTGAATTATGACTCAAATATCAAATACATCCCCAACAAGGATTGCACAAAATGTTAGTGAAACTCTGTCTGGCTTTTTAAAAGATTGCTCTATCCACAACAACATTAGGTTAGTTTTAGATTTATTAGATCATAGTGACAAAATTCAGGATAATGGTTTCAAATTGTTCTTAGATTTCTGAAAAGCCTTTGATAAAATTGAACATCCTTTTATTTATAGAACTTTAGAACACTTGGGTTTTGGAAAGCATTTCTGTGAAATAATCAATATTTTCTTTACAGATATCAATAGCTCTGTTCTGTTATCCTGGGGAACCTGTAGTAGATTTGATATCAAGAGAGGTAAATGTCAGGGGTGACCAGCTCCCCCTTTCTGTTAAACATTGTGGTGATATACAACAACTGAATATTCTGGGAAGCCAACTAGTTATAAGTCAACAAGCTAACAACACATTATTCCTTAAAAATCAGGAGAAAATACCAAAAGTATTAAAAATTATTTCTCTGTTCTCAAAGGCTGCAGGGTTTCATCTAAACTCACAGTGTTGTTACGTACAGTGTGTTTGCACCAACAGTGCAAAAGTTTGGGCAGGCTTGCTAATTTTCCTGATTTACCTTTATAAATCATTGATTGTTTGGATTTTTAAAAAATCATTTAAATATATCATATAGGGGACAAACACAGTCATATTTGAGATGTGAAATGAAGTTTATGTAATTTACAGAAAGTGCAATAATAGTTTAAACAAAATTAGGCAGGTGCTTAAATTTGGGCACCAAAAAATAACCTTAACTCATTATTTAGTAGATCCTCCTTTCACAGAAATAACAGCCTCTAAATGCATCCTACAGCTTCTAATGAGAGTCTGGATTGTGAGACCATTCTTCACAAAACATCTCTAGTTCATTCAGGTTTGRTGGTTTCTGACCATGGACAGCTCTCTTTAAGTGACACCACAGATTTTCAATTATATTCAGGTCTGGGGACTGAGATGGCCATTCCAGAACGTTSTACTTGTTCCTCTGCATAACTCATTGTTTAAAACTGATGGACGAAACTGAACCTCATTTAACCTTAGACAAGAAAACAAAGCGGCCTAAAAATGTTCCAAACAACCTCAGTGCACTGTAAACTGTAAGTTTTATATTTTATTCAGTAGATGTAAACAGGTCAGAGAGTGCACGTCTGCGAGGTGCAAACAGCTGAGGAGAATAAAACAGGTGTGAATTGTCTGAAAAAAAACTTTTAATTCTCACAGAGAAAAAAAATTAAAAACTGTTAGCTCAGCAGATTAATTCTGAACAACTCACCTGATGATTCCTCAGCTCCACAAGATGCAGACAATAGATTTGTTGCTGCGTATATTTGCAGAACAATGTCAGCTCTTGTACTGCAGGTTGAACCACCACAAGGAGAATTGGCAGGTTGGTTTTGGTGTTACACCGAACAAATTACAGTCAGGTGTTTTACAGTAGATCCTGAGCCATGCAGCTGAATGAGAGATGTCATGATATCACAGCAGAAACCTGCGGTGCTGCTTCTTCACATCAGCTATTTCAATTTCAAAGTTCTACCAAACTCATAGTTCCTCTGTGTTTACAGTCACTTATTACGTCTAAAGGTGGAAATATTTCTCAACCGCATGCGCCAATAAAGACAGCAGCTTCACACACACACGCACACACACACACACACACACACACACACACAAACATGTTTGCACAGCTATCCCTTTGGGGACATTCCATTGACTTCCATTACATTCCTACAGCCTAACCCTGACCACCAACCCTAAGGCTAACCTCACAGGTACCTACCTACCTGACCCTAAAACTAACCTAAACTCAATTCACACCTTGGTCCTAAACCCAACCCACCAATGGTATTTAAACCAAATGGGGATTCGACTTTTGTCCCCAAATGCACCAGTTGTCCCCAAATGTAGGCATTTTGTCCTAAAATTGTCCCCAAATGTCACCAAAAACAACCTCTCTCCACACACACACACACACACACACACACACACACACACACACACACACACA
>NW_013953026.1:225435-227664 GCF_001266775.1 Austrofundulus limnaeus | reverse complement strand
CTCTGCTCCAGCACCACCTCCCTCTGCTCCAGCACCACCTCCCTCTGCTCCAGCACCACCTCCCTCTGCTCCAGCACCACCTCCCTCTGCTCCAGCACCACCCCCCTCTGCTCCAGCAACACCTCCCTCTGATCCAGCACCACCTCCCTCAGCTCCAGCACCACCTCCCTCTGCTCCAGCACCACCTCCCTTTGCTCCAGCAACACCTCCCTTTGCTCCAGCACCACCTCCCTCTGCTCCAGCACCACCTCCCTCTGCTCCAGCACCACCTCCCTCTGCTCCATCACCACCTCCCTCTGCTCCAGCAACACCTCCCTCTGCTCCATCACCACCTCCCTCTGCTCCAGCACCACCTCCCTCTGCTCCAGCAACACCTCCCTCTGCTCCATCACCACCTCCCTCTGCTCCAGCAACACCTCCCTCTGCTCCATCACCACTTCCCTCTGCTCCAGCACCACCTCCCTCTGCTCCAGCACCACCTACTTCTGCTCTGCCTATAACCCCTCTTCAGTCTGCTACACAATCTCTGGCAGAGAAATGTAAGTTTTCTTTTAAATTCGTATAAATATAAATCAAAGCACATAAATTTGATTTTGGATTATCAAACATATGTGTGTCTCACAAAAACTGTCTGTACTGACAGGCTTTTGTCTTGTTTTAATGAAAGTAATGCTGCTCTAACAGTTGCATTGAATGTCCATTAAAAGTACCAACTTTGTATTAAATTGTCATTATTTACAAAATCGTGCAAAGTTGGCACTTATAATGGACTTTCAATGCAACTTTTGGAGCAACTTTGTATTAAAAGTGTCATTATTTACCGAATGACACTTAATGACAACTGTCATAAACATTCATAAAGATTTCTTGACAGATGTTATGTCATGTTTATGACAGTGTCATGCCAGTCTTATGCACGCACACCCCTTCAAATAAAGTGTTACCAAATATTTTGTCAAATTAAATGAATAGGTGTCATGATAATGATACCAGTCTTTTACTTTTGTTTTCTTTGCCACTACTCCTCATCCCATCCTGATCATCAGATGTGCATGATGCTTTTGAAGGAAAAAACGTCTATGTCCTTCTGTCAAAAGTGAATGGATATAAGTTGTTTTACTGGGACATTAATAAAATCGATCCTGACATGGAACTGGAGAGTCAGGTGGGTACAVTGATTATATTATTTTTGAAATATCCCAGCTGTTACAGTATTTAACTAATCTTTTTTTTCCTTCTTAAAAATTTGCAGTCAATTAATGCATTTATGGCTGTCATTGTGAAGGATTACAACAGCAAGAACACAGGACAGGCTGCGTTCATAGATTCATTTGAAATGACAGCAATGTGGGAGGGAAAAAGTCCTAGATTATAGGTTGCTCTTACACATTCCGCTGTGTTTTTCTGTGTTAGTCTTACATGTGTTGTTAGGATTTTTAAATCGATTAAAATAAACTATGTTTATGGTTATGTGTTTTTACAGATTTGTCATTATCACCTACAAAAAATATTATTTTAGTGCAATGTGTGTTGCTAAAAATGTTTTCTTCTTCATATGAAAAATATTTATATTTTTAATTATCAGAAGATGAACCCAAATAATTATGAAATAATTCTGGGAATCAACAATCAACACCACCACTGGACTTTAGTGGTAATAAAAGTTTCTAAAACTTTAAAAACAACCTACATCATTCTTATATCATGGACACAAATCACATGAAACCTGTCAAATGCTAACTTTATAGGTGATCTACCCACAAGAGAAAAAGTCTTTGTTCTTGAATCCACTGGAGGAATCAAAACAAGAGATCCAGAAATGTTTGCAAATCACAAGGTATGGTAGAAAATTTAAGTCTAACTCAAGTATGAAATTCATGTAAAGTTGTTCTCATTAACATATCTGTATTTACAGAGCATTTATGAGGAAGAAGGTGTACAATGTCTCTCGTTGGACATGTGACACAGTGAAGCATCAAAACAACAGGACAGTACATCATGTGGTGTATTTTCACTGAAGGTGCAGACATGTTGTCACACAGTGTATGCCTTTAGAATTTTGATACATGTACAGTCACTTTCTTTGCTAACTAAACTTAGAACCATAAAATGAAGCTGTATATTTCAGTTTGCAGAAAAAATCGTAGCGGTCTACAGCATGAGGTTGGACATTGCTGTGAGACTTGTCCTTGCCAGTGGTAATTATAACATTAATATTCTTATTTTGAG
>NW_013953026.1:213000-221773 GCF_001266775.1 Austrofundulus limnaeus | reverse complement strand
TATTTATACTGTATATTTTTATTTTACTGTCACAGCTCTAACCCTCCTTTCTATTGGCTATAGGGGCCGGCAAAGGGATCTATTTTAAACATAGAAATGTTTTTATTAACATCTCATCATGGATCAGTCAGCAGCAGCAGTATTCATTTCATGTCTGGATGGATGGAGATCTACCTGCAGCAGGGAGAGACGCAGCGTGAAGAAGCCTCCTGTCGGTGCTCTGGGACCGGGGAGGAGGAGCTCTCAGCAGCACAATGGAGAAATGTGTTCAGAATCTCTATAAGTTTCAATAACACCAGAAAAAGAGTCGCTAGATTTTCACTAGTCACTTTTCTGAATAACCGTCTCTAGAGGGTCTGAAAACTCTAAATATAGCGAGGAAGTCGCTAAATCAGCACCGCTGTGTTCCACAACCCGCCACCTCTCATGTCAGCGAGCAGCTGAACAGAATTTCTCACAAGACCTGAAAAAGACTTTCCCAAACGTCCAGTTCAGTAGCTTGTCCTCCCTGGTGCTGTGGCTTTAAGAGGCCGTGGAGCGTCACGCGGGGACTTGCTGACATTGCGCCACCTGGGTGTGGCGTCCCGAGCAGTGAAGCTGTGCAGACTTCCTGTCCGCAGCCAGGTGTTTGTAGGACCTGCGTCTGGCACCATGTCTGACTGGAGGAAGAAATGTGAGGCTGAGTGGGGTCTGCAGGGGGTCGCCATGCCGGACGGTGTGGATTGGAAGTCCGTGTATGAAGCCAARCCTCTGGGACGGAACCTGCTGAAGAACCCGGCTCCGCTCGGTACTGAGTTTGTTTTCCTGACTTTCTGTTTACAGACAGGACTGTCTGACAGTCTGCAAACAACCTGCCTGTGATCAGCTAAAAAGACTAAAATTACAGTTTTACAAATATTTCTCTAAAGTTGTGTGGTACTTGAGTAATCTCAAACACTCTGAGGGTAATAGATCGCACAAGATTACGTTTCAAATTTTGACAAAAAATAATTGGATAAAGCAAGTTTTTTTAAGCAAAAATATTTCATGAACCACTGGACAAATTTAAATAAAACTTAAAAATAACAATTGGCCATACAGTCACATTTGATCTGCTCTGTCAGTGTTTCCGCCTGTTTCTAACCTGGGTGTGTGTTCAACAAGACAAAAGTTTTGCTTTTAATTGTATTTATATATTTAGGAAAGCTTTATTTAACCAGGCATGGATGGAGGCTTATTTACAAAGTATTCAGCTTTTCTCCTTGCAGCTTTGGGACTTGTCACAAAGCTTCTTATAGAAAGAAAACTTTTATTTTTTTTTCAAGGAGTTGCAACATTTTTAATGAAGTCAAAATGTGATTATAAAAACTCCCAAAAGTTCAGAGTTGTTTGCATAAAAATGACAATTCTCTGAACATCTTAACGTTTATTTAATTGCAAAAGTCCCGGCAGGTCAGTGCAAGTTGCACAAGGAGATGTGTTGGCCCATTGGCTCCCACGCCTCAGAGAAGATTGTGCAACATCACAAATCATGATCTTTATGGCGGACCACCCTCGTCAGATAATGGTAGGGCAAACACTGGCAGTTATTTCAAGATGATCACTGAAGCTAATTGATATCCAACTCGGATCAAGACGTCCTGCAATATTTCCTAAGTTTGCACAGAACGATTTTTTTTTTTTGTCTATGAGCACAAATATCATTTCTCAACAAATGTTCCTTATTTCAGCGTATGATCACGGCCGGCCTTATTTTTATTTTTTATTTTTTTTTATTTTTTGTGGTAACTGGAGGAAATTGAGCCAACATGGCACTTCCTCAGAAATGTGTAATAAAAACAAGGGGAAGAAGACAAAAAAAGAGTTAACAGTGACAGAATACTGGTCGTACTACCTGACCAGTATACTGTTGGAAAACAGTCTTAATAAGGAAGCTGAACACTTAACATTATTACCATTGTCCTAATTATATGATTTTCTTACTGTTTTGAGGTTTCACTTCACAACGAACCTTCAATTTCAGCCTTTTGTGTTAGTTTAACAGATTGTCAGTGGAAAAGGTTAGTTTTTTTCTGTTGGGTGTGTCTGACCCTGTGGACGATCCTGGCTAAAGTTTAAACATGGTGCTTGTGCACATTGCTGACTGTTGAACGCCCTGCCCATGAGGCTGACTGGTGACTTTTAAAAAAAAAACAGCTTAAGATACTTTTGTTCAGACAAGTTTTTGCTACATGTATTACTCAGTGTTTGTATTACTCTGCATGTAAACTTGTTTTATTGTATGCTTTTATGTTCTTATTATATGTTTTGTATTTATTATAGTTTTGCTCATTGTGAAGCACTTTGTGATGTTTACCTGTGGAAAAATGCTGCACAAGTAAATGTATTGACTTGCAGCCAGTAAATCTGTAAAACACACAGTGTTTTGTTTGTTTTGTGATATTTGATCTGATTGATTGTTGTTGTTGTGCAACAGGGCTGAGTAAGGACAGCCCTCCACCTGAGCCTGAGATGCCTGAAGTGCCCCCAGGTGGACCTCCACGGTTTCAACCTGACGGTGAGGCACAGATGTCATAAGCATCTTCTGATAAATGTTTTGGTTTTATTAAGTGTTACTTTTTATGTTTCAATTTCTAGGTGACTTTACCAACTGGTCCACAAGCACAGAAGTCCTGCCATATGACACCAGTGGCATCCCAGAAGGTGCTGTGATCTGTGCATTGCCTCAGTTCAGGTAAGAGTCACAACAGATGTGACGTTAACCACTTAACTGGATACAGTCTAGGGCTGTGTATTGGCAAGAATTTGGYGATACGATACATATCATGACAGAGGGGTCACGATACGATATATCCCGATATATTGCGATACTGTAAGCAAGGCAATATATTGCGATTTTTTTTGTCCAAAAATTCTATTAAATAAAAACCTCTCACAGGAGAAAAAAATGAAAAACCAAAATTCATTGTCTCAGAAAATTCTAACATTACATAGACATACTTTTGATACATTTAGCTGTGTTCTGCTTTGTATGTATTTAATTTATTTGTTTCATATTTCTTATTTCATCCATGTTTTCAATTATTAGACTAAATTTGACAATAAATAGTTTGAAAATATATATTTTGCAGCTTTTAGTTTTTAATATTAATTTACAATATGGTCACCCAACACTTAACAATGGCCTCTACCTCAAGAGGTAGAGGAGCCAAATGTCTGGCTCACTGCTGCCAACTAGTGGTCAGAGGCTGAACTACAACATAAAAATGAACGGCTGGCAGGAAAGCTGACATTTTAAACCTTAATTAAAAATCGATACAGGGCTTTAGAATATCGATACAGTATCAGGAAATGAAATATCACGATATTTCAGTGTATCGATATTTTCTTACACCCCTAATACAGTCACAGAAAAAAAAACACATTTCATTTTTAAAAGTTTTAATACAAAATAGTAATAAAAAACAATGATCTGTTTTTCAGGTTGTAACATTATTTTAATCTGATCTCAGGTTAAAAAACACACAACAATACAACATGTAATTATTTAAAAAATGCCAAAATTGAAAAGCCACGTTTACAAACCTCAGTCCACCCTTACTGTGTTCAGAGGATTGAAGATCAATATCAGATAACCAATATGTTCATTCACAGATCATCATCAGTGGGATGAAGGGTTAAATGTCGTTTGCAAACTATCTGGAGTCCATCATTTTACAGAAAAAAAATTATTCACAAGTGGAAAACAGACTGCTACCAATCTACTCGGGTGGACATGCACAGCTAAAGTCCTGCAGGGTTCATTGAAATCCTCCAGAGCTCCAGCTCAGATTCTACAGGCCTCAGTCAGCAGGTTCAATTCACTTCTATTCTTTGCACAACTTAGGTTTTATATAAACAGAGTTGCACATAAGCGGTGCGCGTGCGTGATCAAAAMAGAAAAAGCGCACCAGATGGAGCGTCATGAAGCTCACTTGCGAACCTAAGATTGTATCTGATTGTCAAAACAACAGCTAGCAGGGCTCTAGAGTGCGACCAGTTTGGTTGCAAATGCAACCTCATTTCTTCAAAAAATAAATAAATCCAGCTGCACTGGTGTGACTGGATCGTTGTTTGGTGCTCACCAAGCCTCTGAGCAGCGGGACCCTGATACAAGGATTAAACGGACACTGCCTTCAATAAATCAGACGAAGTCCAGAGCCGTTTTATCCAATCAGAGCAGAGCAGGGCAGGACTTTCCGTCAGAGCTTTTTTTTTCAGCTGAAGTGCAGGGGGCTGCTGCGGTCAGTCTGACATCTCCTCCTGCACTTTGCTCCTGAGCTACTTGGACTTTGGTCTGTAAAACATAACTTTATATTAAATATATGTTTAGAGTGTCGTTATCAAACAGATCTGTCCAACTCTGTGTGAGTGACTAAACTCTCCTCCTGATGAGAGACTGCTGTGAGGGGAGCACGTCTCTGCGTGTGCAGGCTGAGTCTTTCTGTGAGATTCACTGTTTGAGTTCTTCTAATTAAACCACATTAACTGTAACAGAACAKTKGTTTGCCCCAGATTAAAGCAAAGATGATTCTCTGTTTAACACAGGGGTCTGCAACCTTTACAATCAAAAGAGCCATTTCTGCTACTTGATGCACTAATAAAATGTGTCTGGAGCCACAAAACAAGCTGCAACTGTGATTATCAACTGGTGGTCCGTGGGTCTTTTCGAGGCCTTTTCAGGAAACTTTCCTGGCCAGTGGAGGTGACGTTATAAAACTAAAAATATATATTGTGAATTTTATTATTTATTATTGTTATTTTTACCCATCAGGACATATGAAAAGTCTATATTCTTGTAAACAAGAAAATACTGTGCATACACAGAAATTAAAAAAAACTAGTACAACTGAAGTATTAAGGCATGTTTTTTTTCCAATTCTTATTATGGTGTTGTCTTCAAATTCTTTAAAGGTAATTCTGATGGATTTGAGAGAAAGATCATGGAAAGTTGGATTATTTAAGTAAACAACAGGCTAGCATGAGCTAATCATCACATTTTAATTTTTGTATTAGTAGTATTTATCACATATTTGCATACAAATAATTTCTATTGTAGGTATGAAAACCAAATAATAATAATAATAATAATAATTCAGTTATTTTTGGTCACATTTTCAAAGAGCCACATGCGGCCCCAGAGCCACAGGTTGCAGACCCCTGATTTAACATCACCCCCATCAAAAAAAATAAAAATATATATGTATATGTACATATATATATGATATTTTTAATCTAAACAATCAATGATTTCTAAAGGAGAATCAGGAAAATTAACAACGATGCCCAAACCTTTTCATATGACTGTACAATGAGAGTTACTGCAGTTAAAGGAGGTTCTACAAGCTATGGGATCAGTTATTTTACTGTAGCTTTTCCATTTTGTTTTAGTTTGTGTTTAATAAATAAAATCATGGTGGATTTTGTTGTGTGTTTTTTGTATGCTTTAGGTTATTTTTGAACAGTTTTAGAACCTGGTGAATATAAAATCATTTTTATTTTTTGCTAAGTTTTGGACTTTCTTTTCCCGTGAATGTAAAGAAAGAATTGTCTGTAAAAATTCTCTTCATTTGGTCCTTTAAAAACTGCTGTGTACTTTTTAAAACTGACCCAATGCAGATAGTAAATTTGCATGTGTTTTAATGCATTTAGGGTCAAGTTTAGACTCTTACCTGCTCTCTCATCCTCAGCTGGTTCACCTTGGAGCAGGTTGTGGACCTGAAGGCAGAGGGATTGTGGGACCAGCTGCTGGATGATTTTCAGCCAGACATAGTAATTCAAGACTGGTGAGTTGGTGAGCACTACCGTCCACACCCTGCTCTTCTGCCCTTTTGTAACACAGTGTGTGTTCAGTTTCCTTTTCTGCAATAGCAAATTGACAAATTATTCTAAAATGATGCAACATATGACTGATTGCCAAATACGTGTGACAAAATTACAAGCTGTGCAATTCACCAAAGCTCTTAAAACCAGTTCACCTTCATTTGGTTTCCACACTGTCAGTACTGTGCTTGTTTGTGGTCCTCATAACTACTTTCAATGGGACTGTTTCACTTGCACCTTCTGAGCTGTGTTAGCATCAGAAAGAAAAATAAAAGTTTTTGTTGTTGCCTCAATAAATTCTGTCTCTTTCAACCACAACTCAAAACTAGGGCTGTGTATTGGCAAGAATTTGGCGATACGATACACATCATAACAGAGGGGTCACGATACGATATATCCCGATATATTGCGATACTGTAAGCAAGGCAATATATTGCGATATATTGCGATTTTTTTTGTCCAAAAATTATATTAAATAAAAACCTCTTACTGAAAAAAAAAGATAAGCTAATGTTTACTTACAATGCTAATGCTACCCTTACTCTCTGGCGCTCAAGAGGTAGAGGAGCCAAATAGCTGGCTCCCTGCTGCCAACTAGTGGTCAGAGGCTGAACTACAACATGAAAATGAATGGTTGGCAAGGAGGTTGACATTTTAAACCTTAATTAAAAATCGATACAGGGCTTTAGAATATTGATACAGTATCGGGAAATGAAATATAGTGATATTTCAGTGTATCGATATTTTCTTACACCCCTACTCAAAACCCTTCATGTCTTCATTATAGATTGAACTCTGACAATTCTCTGTTCTAACCTTAAAAAAAAAAATCATCTTTAGAAAAGTGTGTTTTAAATGTGTAATTTATAAATGTAAGTTTTGTGTCATATTTTATTGGATATTATTTTACCGTAGCCCACGTGTCAAATTCGTGGCCCGCGGGCAAAATGTGGCCCTCCACAGCATTTCATGTGGCCCTTCGAGAGCTTCAAAGGTGTATTAATGTCTTAAAATAAGTGTGTGCTGCTTTAAAAAGAGAGTCTTGCACATGAACTGCATCTCTAATGTTGATTATTTAACCTGTGAAATGATGCCATCCCACCAATTGGTTGAGGTGCACGGAGATCAAAAGTAAAATTCGCTGAGTAAAATATCCATTTGCCTGTATTTTTGCTACAGCCCAGTTGTAGTGCAAAGTCAAAATTTCCCTTTTCCAAGTCATGCAATAAATAAAATACAATAAAATAATCAGTCAATCAAATCAATCAATCAATACACTTAAGCTGGAACTCCTCTCCAGTGGGAATTCCCTGTTGGAAAGTGGGAAAGTTTGAAATTCAAAATGACAGCTACTCACCATAACTCAACAATAAATAAAACTCGAAGTTAAACATGAAACGATGAAGTTAATTACAACTAGGTGTTTTAGGACAACCATTATGCTCACGTGGCCCTCGGTCGTCCCTGCCTTAGACAAATAAAACCTTTTTTCAAAGATTTTAGAAAACAGAGCAGTTCATTTTATCTTATTTTGTCAGGTATGAGGAGAGTCAGCTGCATGAGTCTATCTACAAACTGCATGTGAAATTACTGGGAGCAGACAAAACTACAGTGATCCAGGAGCACAGAGCCAGCCCCACAGAGGACCTGAGCGTGTATTCACACAACTGGAAGGAGGTAAGCCGCTCTGCCCCCTGGCTGCAGTYATCTGTATCAGAACCTTTCACTGTACACTGTTGTTTTGGGCTGCAGGTGTCTCATGTGTTCTCTGGCTACGGACCTGGGGTGAGATATGTCCACTTCCAGCACCAAGTGAAGAACAGTTTCCTGAATGATTTCTTCCCCACACGCTTCACTGGCAGCTCTGTAATTGTAAAGCCAGTCAAAAGTAGTCCCTGATCTGAATTAAACCAATCAAACTGCATTAATCAACAGAACATCCTGTTAGAATTCTTAATAAAATAAAGGTCTTAATAAACCTTGTTGTCATGTTTCACTTTTCACAAAAATGGTTAAATGGACTGTACTTAYAGACCGTCTGTCTATCCAACCAGGATATTCAGTTTTACAGCACAATCTGTCCTCATTTACACACACATACCTACTATGTCTCTATATCCTTGTGGGGACTTTCCATTGACTTCCATTCATTTTTTTTTTTGAAAATTTTATATCCTAACCCTGACCATTTACCCCAAAGTTAACCTTACAGGTTACCTGCCCTAAAACTAACCTAAACTCAATTCACACCTTGGTCCTAAATCTAACCCCCACTATTCACTTCGATCCCCACGAGGCTGCTTTTTTTGGTTAAAAAAAATCCCCGGAATTGTTTTCAGGCCATTTTAATTTTTTTTTATTAAAGCGTTAGAATGAACTAGTTGCTTGTTGCAAAAGACTGACTAATTCAGAGTTCCTTTTGTCATTTACTGTTTTCACATGAAAACAAAATTGTGTCCATAATAGCAGTGTCATCCAATAAATCATCATACAAGTCATTTGATTTATTAAATTGATTCATTAAAGTTGGTAGAAATTGATTACAAAAACAGTATTTATAGTAATTTTAAAACCAAAGGCAAAGCAGTAACAAATAACAGCTGAAGGATGTGGTGGAAGCAGTGTTTGAGTGCCGRTGTTCTGTCCTTGATGCTCCGCAGGCTCCTCTCAGGAAGAAGACAGGCAAAAGGCTGGGCTGGAATGCATGGGCAAAGTGTGTGGAGGAGTTAGAGAGGTTATGACCCCMACAATARTTTGATCCAGGAAAAAAAATGTTACAATGTAGTAAAATCGTTACTACATTGTTGTTAAAAATGTAGTACAAAAATTGCAAAATGCAGTGGTTTGGGAACCACTGCACTTTGGTTCCCAAAGTTGGGCTTGGGACCCAATTATGGGTCATGAAGCACCTTGGATAATCTCCAGAAATCAA
>NW_013953026.1:211319-212747 GCF_001266775.1 Austrofundulus limnaeus | reverse complement strand
GTAATATTTGGGGTCACAAGTTTTTGCCATGAATATTTTGTGGGTCAGAAGATAAAAAGTTTGGGAACCACTAATTTAGAGTATGTGTGKGAATGATCTGATCATCTGACTGTTGACTGCAGCAGATATTATTAGCAGAAAAATAGAGGGCCTCAAAATCACATTTTGCTTAGGGCCCCATGCAGGCTCGGTCCGGCCCTGTTTCAGGCAGACTGTAGCTGTAGAAACTACAGAGAAATGTTCTGTTTTGGTCTCACAAGCTCTACTCCGAGAGAAAGATACAAATCATTACAGTTTTCACGGATGTAGCACACAACGACCACAGGATGGCAGACTAAACAAACAAATAAAATAAAATAAAAAACATTGCAGAAGCTCGCTGTGTTGCCTTCAAGTGCTTTTACTTCTAACTGGACTAAAAACATGCAACACGTAGCCTATAGCTTTTTGCTGGAACTTAATAAATGRATAGATTAGTCAAATTGTGTCTCATAAATTGCTACAGAAAAAGTGTTTTTGTTATTTTATTCCTGGACACACTAAGTTTGAATTTCACCGGTTGAATCCGATTCAGAAACTCGAACAGACCCTGAAGGCATCATCACCACGTGAGACCGGGGGAGTTCAGTCTGAGTCCTGCAGCCAGCCGGCCGAAACGGAGCGGAGGTCAACCRGGCGTGAGTGTGCAGACTTCCAGCTTCCATGGCAGCTTCTGCAGGAGCCGGAGCACCAAGCTGAAGGTAAGAGACTGATGGAGGCTGGTGGAGACTGATGGACAGGAGGCGCTGCAGCTGGAAAACCTCTGCGTTTAGGGGAGACAGCTGAAGGCTGCACATTTATATTAGGTAGTTGTAAAATATTGTCAACATAATATAAATGTAATGACTTAAATAGCCTGGCTGCCACCCTGTGTAGCAGATAAATTAAAATCCTACATAAAAAAATGTTATGTAAGTAATTACAGTTTAGCTACTGTTTAAGTTCTGTGTTCTAACAAGAAATGTCTGGAAACAGAAAAATAAAATAAAAACAGTGATAAAATAACAGAATTACGCAACTAAGATATCACATCAGAGGTACTGGCTACATTCAGCTCATTAAACATACTTAGGGATGGGTGATATGGACTAAAATGCATCATGATTTCTAGGTTTTATCACGGTAACGATACAGTGGTTTGCAAAAGTATTCATACCCCTTGAACTTTTCCATATTTTGTCACATTACAACCACAAACATAAATATATTTCACTGGAATTTAATGTGAAAGACCAACACAAAGTGGTATACAATTGTGAAGTGGAAGCAAAATTTTACATGAATCAAAACATTTTTTACAAATAAAAAACTGCGTGCAAAAGTATTCAGCCCCCTTTTCCCTGAGTGCAACCAATTGCATTCAGAAGTTGCCTGATGACTGCTAATGAC
>NW_013953026.1:201968-208643 GCF_001266775.1 Austrofundulus limnaeus | reverse complement strand
ATCGATTATTTTAATAGTCGATTAGTCGTCGATTAATCGATTAATCGTGGCAGCCCTACTTCGCACTGAGCAGAAGCCAACTGTTACATTAGCAAGATGGATTTATGACTGAACAAACGTTCACATTTTTTTTCATCTCTGCAGGTAAAAATAAATAAAAAAAGTTTTTCCTCCAACAACCTTCACTCGTGACATCATACATATTATTTACATACATTATCTGCCACTCTCTCAAACGATAAGACAATTAGCCTGGATTCCACGTTCTATGTATTCAGTGTTAATACCAAAAGATAAACACATTCCTAGAGCAAATTTCAACACATATGACTTCAGGAATCGCTGGAAAGTTCAGTTGAAACATTGGCTGTAGGGTCGAGGTCTTTGACAGACTTGGAAAGCAAGCAGAAATGTTAAAAGGTTTGTGTTTTTATGAATGAATGAATGATACTTTATTGATCCCATGAGGCGAAATTACAGTTCGGAATAATCCATTCAAGAGATTTATTCATATTCATGTTCATATTCATATTCATATTCATGAGATTACATGCAATGTTTCTGATTTCAGTGTTGGACTGACCAGTTTTTAAAACAAAGATGTAGTACCAAACCTGGGCATTGACTGTTCAAACAAGCAGCCCTTGACGTAATCTTTTACATCTTTGTGCATTCCAGGTCAGGGAGGGGTCTGTGGGTCAGGGTCGTCTGAGGAGGAAGCAGATGAAGGGAGTTGCGCACTGGAACTTTTATTTAAGATTTACGTTTTTTTATTTCAAAGGTTCTCATGGCTCAGCAGCAGAAGCATAAATATTACTGTTAAGAAWGCTGATGATAAAGTTGAATAAAAATCTACGTCTGATTCTGAAGGTAAATTAAATATCTGACAGTGATCATTACACAGTGTGGCTCTAATTCCTCACTTCACCATCTGTGTCGCAGTTTCCCGTCTCCAAAATGAGCGTATGCATGGGTCAGAGCTGGCGTGAGGCACCGCACATTTTCACGTCAAGTTTGGATTTTATAAATCACAACCTTGGCGTGAAAAGTGGTGTACGCAAGTTTCTGGGCTCATATTGGTGCGTACGCCAGTTTTATAAATCCAACCCCAGGGCTGTTCCTTGACATGATGTCTAGGGTTTGGAGGACCATTTGGTCTTGGTCTGTGAGGTCGATGTGACCAACAGACTTGGGGTTCAAGGGCATGACCATAAAAAGGGCTATTGACTTTCCAGGTTTTGTGTAGATGACTTCTTTGTCCATCTCTTCAGGAAGAAGTGTGGGTGGTAAGCATCTTAAAATTGGTATGCCCAACTCAAAGTCATGAAAATCAGTACTGATAATCCAGCCCAAAGGGGTGGTCTTTGGTATCAGTATGTCCATCGTCTGGGTGTTGTTCACTGAATGTATTGTGGATCTTGAGTTGAGGCATAGGTGAGGTGTAGCCCTTAAGGTCAGGCCATGCTAAAAGAACAGTGGGGCTGATTGAAAGAAAGCTTGTGGGCGGTCCCGACTTTGTCTGACCAAAATGTGGATCTGCATTGGCACATCTCGTGTGCATGCAGGGATAGACTGATTGCTGATTTATCAGTCCATAAAGCGAATACAGCATCGTCCACAGGTGTGCCCTGCAGTGTGACCCCCTTCTGTATCACTGGACAACAGCTCTCTGCTCTTTCTGGAACCAGAATGCAAAGGAAAGTGTCATGATTGGACAGTATTGTTTAAGTGTTTTGATCTCCAGGCTCTGGTGGATCTTTTGTGTGGTGACCTGTGAGGTCCTTGGACTGAGTTTTCGGGCTCCAAGTTGTCTGTTGCTCTCAGCTGATAACAACCTGGATCAATTTCTTCAGGAAAAGAAATTGGCAGTGGTTCACGTATTTGAGCTCAACAACTAACCGAGCTAACAGCTAATCGCTAACCACAAAAAAACTGTCACTCAGTGCATGTCATGTCTTTGTGTCAGTCCCATCAGTCTTCAGCTTTAGGGAAACAAACATGTAGATTTCTTTTAGTTAGCTGCTAACAGACAAAGTTGAAAAAAATCTAATTTAGCTGAGGCTACTTGGTTCGCTAATGGTATTCAAAGGTAGTGAAAGTCTGCTAAATGAAAAATTTGTTCTGCTGTTAGATGATTAGTGGAACCATGCCCACCACTGAATAGGAGATTGGAAAAAAGCTTTTCTTGTCTGATGAGTCTCAATCAGTCCCTTCAAGATCTCAGTACTGTACATAACCTTTAGGGCAGGGATAGTCAGTTCCGGTCCTCAAGGTCCGCAGCCCTACACGTTTTACTTGTTTCTCTGCTCCAACACACCTGATTTGAATGAATGGATGATTTTCAGGCCTCTGCAGAACTTGGAAGAGACAATTCACTGACTGAATCAGGTGTGTTAGAGAAGGGAAGAAAAGCAAAACATGCAGGGCTGCAGACATCGAGGACCAGAATAGACTATCCCTGCTTTAGGGTTTGGCGGAACAAGAATTTGGTACCATGGATTAGCAGCTGACACATCTGCAGCAACTGCATGAATGAAGTTAATGTGTCCCTAAAATCTCTTCTTAGCTATGTTTAACTTGTTGAAACTGTGCCACAAAAATGTAAAGCAGTTATGAAAGCAGGTTTCCAATCTGGTACTACCAAAACATTGGACTATTTTAAAGTGTCCTTTGGAACCCTGATCTAAAATTAAACTTTCCAATCACAGGTCTCAGTTTTGAAGGGTTTCTTTCAAGACTGCATATCTGCTAGTAATAGGGGTGCACCAAAAAATTGATTCAYATCAGAATCGTGATTCTCATTTAGAAAGATTCAGAATTGATTTAAAATGTCCCAAAATTGATTTTTACAAATAAAAAAATAAATAAAGCAAATTCAATGGCTGCCAGCCTCCATGTTGTAACTTAGTGGGACATCTTGACGTCATCACACAGCTGGTTCTGGAACGAATGCATGCACAGAAAGCACCAAAACAGAGATTCAACTGGCTCTGTTTTCATTGAATGCAAAGCACATTTGGGCTCATTTTCTTTTTTTACTGAATCTGAGTTTGACGTGAGTTTCACTGTGTGCAAGGTTTGCAAAATGAAGATGAAGCACGACAAATGGGCTCACATTATCAATTTTAATGAAAAACCGATTTTGAATCGAATCGTGGCCCCAAAAATCAGAATTAAATCAAATCATGAGGAAATAAACGATTCCCACCCCTAGCTGGTAACGTGAAAGCTGTGCTGTCTTTTTTCAGAGTTGTAGGACAAATTTGACAACATCGTGCTAATTCTGACAGGCTCAGATGACTCTCACGTCGAACTTTTGCGAACTCCTCCTAGGGATTTTGACCTATCGACTTCAAACTCGGTCAGTTTGCTGTTAAGACATGGGGGATTATTATGAAGTAGAAGAAGATCCGAGCATGTCACCTTTACAAATGCTGTGGATCTGTAAGTGATGCTCCCGGGTAACTTGGTGGAAGTTAAATGTGTGTATGTGTATGACTGTTGAAGATGTTCATGAGTGTTTAAATGAGTTATGATTAGTTGTCCTGTTCAGGTTTGCTAGTTGTTCATGTTTAAGTCTGTTTTATAATCTGTAAATTGACACCATGAGTGARAAGTACTTCCTCTTTCATCTTCCAGTAAGTCTACTTTGGCTCAGTGACTGATTGTGTGATATGACACAGATAAACATTGACCTTGGAGTTCACCTGTACTCTATTTTAAAATTGTTCTGTGTTCATTGGTTCCCATTTTTATTGTATGTCTTTTCAATTATTTTTTCTGGCCACATCTGGGGAGGTTTGCTACAGCACAATGACTACATTTCACCGTTTGAATAGGCATACTGACAAACTTCTGAATAATCTGTGTTGCTGTTACAGAATTGGTTTTTTACTCATAAGAAGTCAAGGAAAGGTTACTCACCTCCAAAGTTGGAGGGTGTAGAACTCTCCCTGTCAGAGTCAGTTAAATTCTTAGGTGTCTGTCCAGACAGGAAGCTTAACTGGAAAAGACATGTAAATGAAAAGTGTAAGAAGGCAGCAATGTGCCTACACCAGAGCTGTAGAATTGCAGGTAGTCGTTGGGGTGCTACCCCAAAGGTTATCAAGTGGATCTACATGGCCATAGTCCGCCCCATGCTATGCTGCTTTAGTGTGGTGGGTTCGAGTCAAAGTTGGGGTGGCAAGAGTGATGCTGAACCATGTGCAACGAATGGCCTGCCTGAGCATCACAGGTTCCATCAGATCAACACCCACGGCAGCCATGGAAGTCCTACTGGACCTGGCTCCACTAGATTTACAAATCTTAGGGGAGGCCACATCCAGTGCAGTAAGGCTACGCCAGTCTGGTAGGTGGAAAAGCCTATCTGACTCACAGCACACTAGAATCTGGGACTGGGCAGTTGCTGCTGTTCCAGTAACTGCAGGACCTGGAGACAGAATGGTCAAAAATACAATTTTGAGCCAAGTTTTAAGACAGAGATAGAAGATAGGTCTCTCTGGACTAACCTCCCTACGACGGACATGTCTCCCAATCATTTCTACTGTTTTACAAATGGATCCCTTCTGAAGGGGTCAGTTGGTGCAGGGGTGCTGATTTTACACAACCATAGTAAGAGAGAGCATAAATACCCACTAGGTTGTTTTGCAACTGTATCTCAAGCTGAGATATATGCAATCCACCAGTGTGTGGCATCTCTCAAAGACCTTCAGTGTACAGAGAAGGAAATATTCATCCTAACAGATAGCCAAGCTGCTATTAGAGCTCTCAGAGGGCCACACTTTACATCATTACTGGCTTGGGAGTGTGTCAAAGCAGTCAACCAACTGGGGAGAGATAACAGTGTTACTATTAAATGGGTACCAGGACATACTGGCATTTATGGTAACGAGAGAGCTGACTACCTGGCAAAAGCTGGCAGTCAGGCTCACTTCAAAGGACCAGAGCCTGTTGTAGGTACCTCAACAACAGTTTGCAGGACTGCCCTACAGGCCTGGATTAGATGTCAACACTCAATCCGCTGGAGGGAGCTGACGGAGTGTAGACAGGCACGGGAACTGATTAATGGCCCAAATCTAAGGTTTGGGAAAGCTCTCATCTCCCTATCAAGGAAAACTCTAAGTACACTGGTTGGAGTCCTACCTGGGCACAATCTGCTCAACCGCTACAAAATGGTGATGGGACTCCATGACAATGGTCTGTATAATGCCTGTGGCATTGAATTAGAGACCTCTTTGCACGACTTAGGCCACTGCCTGGCTCTGAGTGGTCAAAGGAAAAGAATTCTTGGGGACCCCTTCATGGATCCTGAGAAGCTCAGAACACTGAGTGTTTCTAACCTTGTGTCCTTCATCTGAGGGACCAGAAGGTTTGAATGAAGACCAGTGTCTTTTTGGGGAGAGCAATAGGCCCACTTAGGAGGACTCCGCTCATATGGATTTTACATCCATCCCCACTCACCATATAAACACCAACCTGCTTGGAGATGTTGTTTTAGCCTTTTTACATGCTGTTGAATTATTTTCTTTCTGAGACCCTAAGAAAATTTTATCCTCAGCTTTCTTGTTCAGTGTGGTACAAACCATTGGCTCTTTTAAACTGTAAGGCTTGGCACAGCCTGGGTTGGCCCAGCCTGGGCTCTTTGCGTTTTGTGGTCCATCCCAATTCCAGCTCCATTTCTGGAACCCAGAGACCTAGGGTTACATGTGGGCTAACGTGACAAAGATTTGATGTCAGCAAACTGCAGGCCATCGATTGGTTCACTGGACCAGTTTTACGTGTGACTTTAATTGACTGTGAACAAGGTCATCTTACCTAGCATTAGTTTACCTTCTAACATCATCTTGTCTTCTTGTCTTTGACATGACAGCTAAATGGCCTCTTACAGCCTCATATTTTTCCTCTGTGTTTTTGTCTAACAGCAAGCATCCTTCTCTGGTGGAGTGAACAAAACAAAAATAGCATGAGCTCAATGTTTTCCATTATTGGTTGTCTCAAAAAATTACATCAAATGAGCCTCAAAATTCCTTGCTATGATGATCCTGGCCACATGCAAAATCAACAAGACTGTGTGGAGTCAGGAAAGACCTGGACCAGTCCAAAAAGAGCCAGGCCAGCCCTTACAATGCAAAAGGGCCACATGATACCAAACAACACAGTGACTAGTTTTTACCCTTTAAATAGTCAGACTGACTGATTACAAGATTACAGACACCTGTGATGTTGTTACAGGACACACCTTGGTTTAACATGTCCCTATTTATCAAATTATTTTCAACCATTCCTAGAGGTACCATACTTTTTTTTCAACGCCAGTTTCATTTGTTTTTGATAGTTATGTCAATCAAAATTCATTGTCTAATTTTCATTTTCTTCTTTCTTTAACTTTTAAATTATTATATGATTATTTCTATATTATTTCAGTGGCCTTTGTAGATTTTTCTTTCACTTCATATTTTTTTTGACTCAATTGCTAATTTTATTGCATTTATTTATTTTCTTGACGCTTGTATCTTGTTGCTGCTGGAGCATTTTAATTTTCCCTACTGGTGATAAATCCCATTCCATCCCATTCAATCAGAGAAGAGGATGTTAATATTCTGGTAAACTCTTTGATTTTATTTTGAAAACCCATGTTTTCTTATCTGACAGAAAAAAATCTGTATGATTTTAGCT
>NW_013953026.1:199813-201323 GCF_001266775.1 Austrofundulus limnaeus | reverse complement strand
ATACCAAAGTGTGAGATCATAAGATTTAGTGAACTCTTTTTTTACCCTTATCAATACTGAATAATTAAGAAACCAATTTTGTATTTTTGAAATTTACTACAAAAATAGAACAATCTAATTTCATGAACAATGGATAAAAATACTAAAAGTAAAAATATAAAAGACAAGCCCGGCGCATTTTGAAGCAGTAGGTGATGTTTGATCGTTTGACGTGCATGCGGCACATCCAAAGCAGCCGACGCTCGAGTTGAAAAATCTGAACTTTTGCTGCTCAATGCGCCGCATAAACCAATCAGAGAGACTCTGCTCTGTGACGTAGTGGTGCATTTTTCCACGTGACTGTTTCCTGAATGTTGCCCACTAACCTGAAACAGACAGGAGCTCTTTAGCTGAAATTGATCATCTGTATTTGGAGTTCTGGCAGGAGATACCAGCACCGATGCGGGTCAGGGGCTCGTTAAACTGACCGCAGTGTTAAACCGAGCTCGAGACAAAAGTAGTTCTGAAAGCGAGCCTTGTTAGCTCACAGCTCCTGTGGTGAAATTCGCCAAACAGACCAACTCTGAATTATCTCGTGAATTAATTATCTGGTGAGCACAGCATTTGCTTGCTCTCAGTAAATAAAGCAAAGCCACTTTCTTTATTTCATCCGCCATTAAACAGAGACCAGCAGAGGAACAGCAGAGGCTCTTCCCGACGTCTACGTTCACACTGAAAGTGTCTGACCTGAAAGAGCACAAGCAGCCAACTGCACATGTCTGGCGTGTTTTGGATGCTCAAAATAAATTCGGTCTGAACATAGCTTTGGTTTTCTCTCAAATCCTCCCAAAATACAGTGTGCGCACACCCAAACTTCCACAGATTCTGCTTTATTTTAGCTCAAAAACTTATCATCTAAGTCTGAAATGAAGGGTCTTTTAAACATTTTATCTCTCCAATACAAAGCACTATAGAAGCAGAGAAATGTGACATGCTTCGTCAGGTTGTGGTTTAAGAATTTCATGATCTGAACTATAGTTTGCCTTTGCTCTGGCTTTACAAATGTTTTTTCTTCCCTTTCCCCCCAAAATAGTCTTTATTCGATTTGATTTGATTTGATTTGATTTAATGATTTAACAGGAAAAGATTACTAAAAATCAAGCCTGACTCAGCATAATTGCTGTTTTACAGTAGGTTCCTGTTCTGCAGCACATAAAACACTCAGAAATACAGCATCACAATCACATCATTATACACTATAGACACAAAGACAAACAAGCATACCAAATTTCAAGAAGGCAGCATTTGCAAAATAGGACATCTAAATATAGCACAACAAAAAGTGTCCAGCAGATGACAGACAAGATTCTTCTTAAAGGGCTGTAGTTTTGAAATGGACTTTATGTTTTGAGGAATGTCATTCCATGCTTTAGTATAAACATAGAAGAAAGACCTCTGGCCGTAACAGTTTTTAAAGTTGGTAATATCAGTTTATCAGTTTTAGAGCAGGGCAGCACTGTCACCTCACAAC
>NW_013953026.1:198056-199493 GCF_001266775.1 Austrofundulus limnaeus | reverse complement strand
TAGTGGTTAAGACTTGTACATGATCACGATAAGTCAAATGAGAATCCAAAGTAATTCTAAGATATTTGTAGGTAGTGACAATTTGAAAATACATTCAAAGTTAACACAAAAATTTAATTTGTTTGTGTTTGATAGATTAATAATTTGTTGTAACAATACCTCTTGGCAATAAATATTATACTGTTGGAAATCCTGTTAATTTCCCTTTTAAATGATGCCACATTTTGTAAGGAACATGAGCAGAAGAGCAGAGTATGAAGGTTGCACACACGATAAATTGGCAAAATCCTCTCTGCAATTGGCAAATATTTTATTTTGTGTTGCCACTGACACTTACTTTGAGCTTTTGGTACATCCAGTTGCTGCCAATCAGGTATCCAGTATAAGAGTTATGGCCAAGTTAAAACAAATAATCAACTAAACACAAATTCACTTACTTTTTGTGCTAAGTATACAAAATGTTCCTTCAATAAAAAAATCAATACATATTACAAAGATGCACAATAAGCCATCAAAACAATTTCGTATACATCTAAATGGCAGGCCATTTTAAAATAAAATTGGCTTTGTCTGACTTTCTGTAATTTCATTCTAGATATCTAAAAATGAGTTTTGACTAGGAATAACTACATTTTGACCATCCTAAATGCTAATTTGAAGGTCTGCATTTACATTCTGACTAGTCAGAAGAACAATTCAAGACATCTTAAAAGGCATTTTGACTGCCTTCTGCAGAAAAACGCCCCCATAGCATAATGCTGCAACCCCTATACTTCACAGTTGTGACGTTACAAATTTCCTCCTTTTTTTCCAAATTTACTGATGGTAATTTTAGCCAACCAGTTGAGTTTTAGTTTCATCAGACCAGTACGTCTCTAATAATTAAGGTCTTTGTCCCTCTGTGAATTTTCAAACTATTTGATTTTTTTATTTTGTTTTTACGGTAAAAGTTTAATAATAAACTCTTGACTTTGAAGAAAGTAATAAAAACTCTGCATGAGTTTTTATTTTTTATTATGTGGGCATTAACAAATAAAAAATATTTGGGTAACGTTTACTGACCTAAAGCAAAAAAGGCTTAATCAGATTTGATTCCATACAGTGAAGAAAATAATTATTTTTTATACAGTGTATGTAAATATCTGGTTTCAGTTGTACGAGAATCTGGATCTTACTTTATGTAATGGCACAACAACGTAATTGTAACTTCCTAATTCCTTAAGCTTTGTTAAAAKCGAGTGGTTTAACAATTAGCCTATCCAGGTTTGAGTTAAAGTAAAGTTATGGATGTGATAAAATGCATAGCAACATAAATATTTTCAATGGTTTATTTTCAGCTGATACAGCGGGTAAAATAAGTATTGAACACGTCAACATTTTTCTCAGTAAATATATTACTAGAGGTGTTAATGACATGAAATTTTCACAGATGTTGGT
>NW_013953026.1:195427-196801 GCF_001266775.1 Austrofundulus limnaeus | reverse complement strand
GGTTTTTACCGACATCTGGTAAAAATTTCTTGTCATTAGCACCTCTAGTAATATATTTACTGAGAAAAATGTTGACGTGTTCAATACTTATTTTACTGTATCTGTTTTATTGGCTCAGATTTCCTGGTCTGTTGGGTGATCTGTACAATTCGTTGCTTCTGTACATTTTGTTAAGAATTTATTAGTGCACACTATTTAATTTCTCTGAATTTATGCAGTCACAGTTAGAGAATGTAGTATGTAGATAAATAAATTATTTAAAATGTTTTTCTCCCTGGGCTGTGAGTGTTGGAGGCCAGTTGGTGATTCAAATTGTGGTAAAATTGCTGTAAAATACGCTAATTGTCTTAGTCTTAGTTGAGGTGCCAAAAGTCTTATACGACTTTTGCCATTAACAAAGATGATTTTTTTTGTAACTGCCTATGGAATATTAGGGGCAGTATGGTCTCCACTGTTTGCTAGGACTGTTTACAGTTCTGTAACCCCAAATTCACACTGCGTTTGCTCCCCTCCACCTCTACAATAACTCTGCAGTAAAATGAACCATTTAGTCAACAAGAGTTTTTACATTAAATGGTAAATGGCCTAAACATACACTATGTTGCCAAAAGTATTAGCTCACCTGCCTTGACTCACATATGAGTTTAATGTACATCCCATTCCTGATCTATAGCGTTCAATATGACATTGGTCCATCCTTTATGGCTAGAACAGCTTCAACTCTTCTCAGAAGGTCGCACACAATATTTAGGAGTGTATTTATGGGGATTTTTGACCATACTTCCAGAAGCGCATTTGTGAGGTCACATACTGATGTTGGATAGAAGGCCTGGCYCTCAGTCTCCGCACTAATTCATCCCAAAGGTGTTGTATCAGGTTGAGGTCAGGACTCTGTGCAGGCCAGTCAAGTTCATCCACACCAGACTCTGACATGTAGGACTTTATGGACCTTGCTTTGTGCACTGGTGCACAGTCATTTGGATGGATAAGCAAAAACTTTTGGCAATATAGTGTACTTTTGTATGCCAAGAGGGAGCAAAAAGTTTTGCCTGTGCCATAAGGGGATGGATGACATGAAGCTAGGGCTGCCACAAACTATTATTTTTATTGTCGATTAATCACTGTTTATTTATTTTTTCGATTAGTCGACTAATTTGATCATATGTTAATTGAATATAAAACATACAGAACCAGAATGCAGCTGCTATTATATAACCATCGTTAGATTTTAGCTATATGCTAACTAAAAATAACTGCTGTGGAAGGCAAGTTCTGATTTGCAGATATTGCACGTTTCTCTTTCACTTTCTCAAAATGATCCCACACTTTTGAGCTCCGTTGTCAGGTAGCCATGATACTAGAGCCTGTCTGTAT
>NW_013953026.1:190885-192795 GCF_001266775.1 Austrofundulus limnaeus | reverse complement strand
GTGCTGAACTGTTTTGAATTTGTGTTGTTGAATGTTTTTTTTTTCTTCTCTTGGTTACACATCATGTCCGTTTGATGGACTTCAAAATAATAGTCGCTCTGTGGTGCTAAGTTTGTAAGCCCTGCTGTTGCAGGCATGTGTTGAATAAAATGATGTTATCATGAGCTTTATATTTGGTGTAAAGGGCCTGGTCATTTGCCCCGCCCCCAGCCCGGCTTTGATTTGTTCCACTAGTGATCCTAAGTAAGTATATTATGTAATGTAGCCATATCATTTTAGGCTTTTTAAGTTAATTTGAATAATGTCTTCTGAATTGATGCAATCATCTGCTTTCACATACCTGATCTGGATCTTGAAGATGCCTGAATGATGTCCAAAGTTGGTAGAGAGACTGACTGCTGTTCGTAGGTCATGATGGCTCCACACATCCATTAAAAAGGCAAGTTGTCTCTGTAGTTGAGGCAGAAAAGTCCAGTGGAGAGCAAACAGACTCTCATCATCAGGATTTAAAAGCCTCCGGGTTATGAAAGAGTGTGTGGAATGGGTCAACGGCTTGAATGTACACATCTCTCCATAAGCGTTTGATTCTGGAAGAATAAGTGACATGATTAAGAAATATAAGACAAGATGAAAAAATGTTTTCAGGGCGGAGGAGGCTAACCTCCATTTCAGGATTCATTTGCCTGGAAAATATGAAAGTAAATAAATAACCACCTCGGATTTTGATGAAACTTTCAGGGACATTCTGTGGCTAAAAAGTGGGCTGATGAGAACACGACAGTGCCTTAAGTTTATTTAACAACAGATCCACTGAATTTACCTTGCAGATGCAGCTTCATACGGTTGTGTTCTGAGGCAAGGATTCGAGCGACACCTTGTAGCAACTAACCCCGAAACAACAAGTTGTCCCCGCACTCACAGTATTCACTTCCTGTTTAGCCTTTCACAATAAAACCGGATACAACAAAACAGATTGTACCACACACCCCATGCGTCCAACCTGTCGACACAATCTACGTGCACTGATTGCAGAAACTGAGCGCACGATTTAGTAATCCATGCGCACAGATTACTAATCTGTTCTCTCAGTTTAGCGGATTTCCGGTGGCTGTTTTTCTTTTTTCACCACTGAACCCCGGCGGGCTCCGTACAAATGAAATATTTAGGTTCGCAATTAGCGGATGCGCGCTTTAGTGGACTGGTGCCCACCACTGCTAGCTATGAACATTTCATTGCTCACTCCATCCACATTGAACCCACCTCAGGCCACCATACCCATCTTAGCACCTGCCCTTGTGTTTATGATTTTATTTATTGGAGTAGACTTTAAAAAATAAAACAGGCAGATTTTGACCAGTTTTTTAATAATCATTTATTCTTCATTGTGATGGATTTTAGATCTGAACATTTGTCCTAGGTAAGCATGAGAAAAACAGCAATAGCACTGGGCTGGAAACACCCGTATTGACTCTGTGACTATTTTTAGAAATATCCTGATGCATCTCAGTAATCCAGGTAAAAAATCAAAACGAAAAAAATTGTATAGGTCTTCTGGACGGGTTCTTCTCTAGTGAAACGTTTCGTCTCTCCTCCAAGAGACTTTTTCAGTCTGAGAGTTTCAGGCAAAATTCAGGCTTTTAAGCACTGCCTCCATGTGATTGATACTCACATCACATGGCTATCGTTGACACCTAATTAACACCTATTGTTAACAGGGGTGGAGTGATACTGGCAATAGCAGCACTGTAGGAGGGGGACAACTGAAGAAAGACCGTCCATCATTAAACAAAGGTGGAGGCCTCCGTTTTCAGTTGTCCCCCTCCTACAGTGCTGCTATTGCCAGTATCACTCCACCCCTGTTAACAATAGGTGTTAATTAGGTGTCAACGATAGCCATGTGATGTGAGTAT
>NW_013953026.1:187837-189348 GCF_001266775.1 Austrofundulus limnaeus | reverse complement strand
GTCACATGGAGGTAGGGCTTAAAAGCCTGAATTTTGCCTGAAACTCTCAGACTGAAGAAGTCTCTTGGAGGAGAGACGAAACATTTCATTAGAGAAGAACCCGTCCAGAAGACCTACACAATTTTTTTCTTCTTGATTTTTAGAAATAATTTGTTGCACAAATTTGAAAATGATCCACAATTTTTTTAATATGTAAATCCAAACACTGGCCTCTAGGCCTCCTACAAGGAAGTTTAGAATCATGTTTCAAGACATTTTAGAGACTCCTTCACAAAGACTGTTTGCAACTTGTCTCCAGCAGTTTCAGCCCAGTTCAGTTCTGACCTAAAATATCTTTTGTTACACTTTAAATTTCTTCACCATGTTAAATCATAGTTAATAAACATCAGAATCAAAATGTTCACTTAGTTTGGGTATTAATTATAAATAATTTATCCTTAATTAGTCACAAAGAGATAAACATTGAATTGCTCACTGGGGTTAAGGAGTATAAAGTATAAATATGAATTAGTTGTGACGTTTATGCAGTGCTTGTACATTTTCTGACTGATGTTGACRTTTCTTGCAGTACACTGAATATTGCATAATATGTGTCCCAGTCTGGGTTCATAGTGAAGCTGAGAATGCTTTTCCTTCTAAGGTGACAGGGCCACTGGTGGCTGAGCAGAGTGACTCAGGTAACAGAAACCTCAGGAGCTGCTGTCTGCTGGCTGTCAGCTGCTTGTCTCCTGACCCCTCTCTGAGTACCTCACCTCTGACCCCATGTGGTCTTTCATTGTCCACATGCCTCTTCCTTGTACATTAAAGTTCTGGTAGACAAATCTAAGAAAATTAAAGAACAAGAACATGAACAACAAACAAGTAGTGAAAATGGCTTAGAAATGTTAAAGTGCATGTCAAAGTGATCAGTAGAACAGAGATGTTGATTGTTCTAAACAACCTTGAGGTCCTAAATAAAGTATTTATTAGGGTTTCATTACAGCGAAGACCTTGCATTCATGCATCAGTCAAATTATTGCACTTAAACCCAATCCATTTTATCAAAACAAGCTTTTCTTTAGTAAAAATGGTTTTCAATGGCTCATACATGGCAACCCCTTCGGACGTTTACCTGTATAATGAGCCTAAAATCCATAATTTTCACAAAAATCCATATTAATCATACTGAGGGGGACGGGATGCAGGCGGACTGTCGGCTGCAGCATAATCAGAAGGAAAAGAGGACAGAAGAACTTATTTCTAGCAGCCGAGTGGGTTGGAAATGGATATGTAATGTTACAAATTGTTTTTTAACGTCCTACAGATATGTTAAGTAAATTTGAAACTGAGTTTTTGAAAAAAAAATAAATAAAACATGAAAAAATCTGTAAGATTAYTCTGTACATTCGTATACCTGCAAAATGATGGAAAATTTGTGTAAATTACGGACAATCTGTACAATTTGACATGTATGATAGTTTTCATCTACAACCCCAATTCTGATGTAGTTGGGACATTGTGTAAAACATAAA
>NW_013953026.1:185211-186638 GCF_001266775.1 Austrofundulus limnaeus | reverse complement strand
TTGCTAGTTTTATTTAATTTAAAGTATTGTCAAACAAAACTATCTACTTAACCATATAATTACCTACAAAAAAAAGATAGAATCCTTGGGGATGCTCAAACAAAAAGAATCAATTTTTTACCTCCTTCAATTAGTACTCCCTGCAACGTGGGAGCTATGAGGGGTCGAAACCTGCACACTGAAAACCACAAACTTAAATAACTTTGGAGCACGGGAGTCTCCATTTATTCAAAGAACTCTCCTCTCTTTCTCTCCATACAGGGGAGGAAAAACAAAACATAAAACTAAAGTCAAAGCACACAATATAAAACTCTTTAGTTTATACTATTACAAAAAGTGACTTACGATGGTGCAGATTCACAAATCTCCAACAACTATTTCAAACCTCCATCTCTGTGCAGCATGCAGGATGGTGTTATCTGTAGGTGCTGAAGGCCTCACTGGTCCAGACTGCCGGCTCCAGACCATTCGAAGGGTTCCACCTATGAAACAAGACACAAACACAGCCACATTAGGTACAGAAAATGAAGGGCACACCCAAACTGCAAAATAAATAAATAAATAACTCAAAGGTGCCAGTCAGTTTATAAGACACTAGTCTGATCTAAAATGTGATAAATTTAACATACAGACCCATTGTGACAAGTCTAGAGGAGACAACTTTTTATGCAAGAAGCTATATAAAAATAAATGTATGTCTACCTTAGTGCGACTTCTGACACTGCTCAGGGTCTCATAGGTGGGCAGTATGAGGTGGTTCAGGTGTAAGCAGGTCTCCAGATGATCACCAGACTTTGTGGATCTGTTCTTGGACTTGATGATTTTCATGTGAGAAAGCTGACTCCAGAACTCTCCATCCATGCAACTTGTTGCTCTGGATTTGATCCCAATGTCATTTTGCAGAGTCAAAACCTCATTTTTAACACCAGAGCAGTCCAGCTGAAACATGGACACGAATTTGGGCACATCCATCCATCCTGGTGGACAACTGAATGATACGATCTCACTTTTATTTTTAAAATCATGAAAAAGCGCATCTGCAGCCCCAATAAACGCTTTTTTCATGACTTCTCCATCACTGAAAGACTTCTCATGTTGAGACAGAATGCGGCTAACACGGTATGAGGCTATTGTAGCAGCCTTACCTTTTGTGCTGGGCTGAGTGAAAATCGATTACTGGGCTGCTAGCTTCATTTTTAGCTCCTGCACTTACAGCAGGCAGTTCCTGAAACACCCCGAGCTCCTGGGGAAACCCTTCCTGCTGCATACGTCACTGCGTGGGATTCCTTCCCGAAGGAGTCCAATGCAGGGGAAAAAGAAGAAGTCCGCGGTGTGCTCGACGTTGTTTATCCTGAAACTGGTCCCAGTTTAAGCTCCAAAGTTTTTATCAGTCAGATTCCACTGTGAAAAATGTCTGTTTTATCCCC
>NW_013953026.1:179546-182892 GCF_001266775.1 Austrofundulus limnaeus | reverse complement strand
GTAGAGGGTAGAACCTGAGGCGGACCTCGTGGGCAAACTCTGACGTGCAGCTGTGATTTATAAAGGAAAGAGGCGCAGAAACATGCGTATGCACTGTTTTGTAAATTTGAAATTTTTTTTGGCGTACGCCATTTCCGCCTTTTGGCCGTACGTTCACTTTTAGTATGGTTTCCACGCAATCCTTTATAAATGAGACCCCAGAGCCTGTAGTAGGGATCTCAACGACAGTCTGTAGGCTTGGATTAGATGTCAACACTCAATCCGCTGGAAGGAGCTGACGGACTGTAGACAGGCACGGGAAATGATAAATGACCCAAATCCTAGGTTTGGGAAAGCTCTCATTGCCCTGACAAGGAAAACTTTAAGCACACTGGTTGGAGTCCTAACTGCTCAACCCACCAAATGGTGATGGGACTCCATGACAATGGTCTGTGTGATGCCTGAGGCATTGAATTAGAGACCTCTTTGCACAACTTTGGCCTGCATCACACAGCAAGATAATCATGCTGATTTTTGCTCTTCCAACAGTCTTAAGGACGTCCAGATGAATGTGATGCTCTAAAGATAATCTGAGCAGATATTCCTGCAGTGGGTGGTGAGTTGAGTGATCTAGTCGGCTCGGAAGGACATTGGGACCGCTCCGACCTCAAATCGTGGATATTCAACATATTTGATTATTTTGCCCCGATATCACAGTGTATGTGGTGTTCACCCAAGAACAAACAAGCTCACAACCTGTTGACTATGATGTGTAGCCAATGAGAAAGCGAGCTAATGAAAACACGGTGGAGAATTCAAAATACAGAAGACATAACAAAAACTGTCATGACTCACGAGAAAATCCGCTGGATGTTAAAATAATTGTTTTTCCTCTGGTAAAAATAGTCCACAAACGATTAATACTGGTTCTTCCTTATCGCAAGTTTTTATGTACTCTGAAATCACGTCTCGCTGGAGGTCAAGCAAGATTTTTTCTCTGACATCTGAATTCACACGAGATTTCAAGAAGTCTTGCGTGATTTCACGTCTGACATCTGAATGTTCATGAATTAAATATCGGTCCGTGTGTTGTCTCTTGCCGTGTGGCTGTACACCACACACTGAAGGACCAAACCTGGTATATCCATGATTTTTTTATTTTCATGTGTGGTGTCTCTCAGAAAATGTAGATGCAGGACAGTAGAGCTGGTTCATGGAAGGCCMACTTCAGCTTTAGCTTTTAGCTTTTGTGTTAGCCCCTGAGCTAATATTATAATGTATAAAGCATTTTAAAATCCAAAGTGCTGTACAGGTACACCAAAACTAAAAGGAAATACACAAACCGGACCCTCTGACCACCATCAGTAGGCAAGGCAGGTGAAGTGTCTTGCCCAAGGACACAACGACTGAGACGGCTGGAACTGGGAATTGAACTTGAATTGAAAAAGAATCAAACAGAAGAATAGTGATTGAAAGGAGATCAGTAAACCCGAGGAAGTGAATATTACAGCAGCATTCAAACTGTGCTGTAAACTAAACCTTGTGCTCAGTCAAGCTTGAACTGCTGCAGTCCAGATTGATGATAAATTTGAGCTGATGGACACAGAGGAAGCAGGGACGGATTCTGAACGACTGCAGCAACAAACTAATAGTCTTGCTCATTCATTGTTAAGCACTGAGAGATCCTGGTGCTTTTTCCTCTTAATTTAACACATTACAGCCAGATCTGTTAAGAWTGGATGGATATGTGTAATTGGGACAAGTTAAAAGATAATTAAGCAACTAATATTGTAGAGACTTGATGTTTTATTTCAAAAGCCTCTCTGAATTAATTTAGCTGAAATCATGGAGGGAAATTGATCATTTCTGGCACACAGCTTTTTGTTTGCATAAAGGTTGGTATTCGTCAAAGAAATGTACATTGTCCGCTTTTCATGCCAGAGTTTTAAACTAAGRTTATTTTACATTGTAGCAGTTTTAGTAAAACTGTGTAAATGATGTTCAAGTGATATTATTAAGATCTTGGGAAATGTGTTAGTTCTCAGAGAATAAAGAYAATTTATCTGCTTTCACACCAAATTTAGCTCAATATTCAGAAAATTGACTGAGTTATAGCTATTTTTGTGTAGGCTAACGCTGATTGCTGTGGTGGTCATCTTGAATTGGGGTGACTTCAAGATTAGTCAGCTGTAGAAGTACATCAAATGGTTACATCCTGAATGTTTCATAAAAATGTGTCCAGTTGATATTTTGATAAGACTACAGACAGTTTTGACACCAAAAGCACTATGCAAAAATACAGAGCAACATGTAGTGCTCAAAGTTTGCATTAAGGTTACTGCTCAGCCAAAGACACCCCAAATTCAAGCTTGATGTTTGTACAGTTGGCAGAACTATAGCACTTTTGGTGGTTCATATGGTCAGTGGTTGTGGCTGAGGTTGATTAGCCATCTTGAATTTGCTTCTGGTGTCTTTTAAAACTTTAGCACATTTTTGTTGCTTAGTTCAGTATTCAGTGATTTATGTAAACAGACCTGTATGTCTAACATGTTTTCAACTTGTTTAAACATTGGCAAAAGCTTCTCAGGAAAATCTTCTTCCAAAGAAAACAGTTTTTGTTTAACAAACACAGCTAGCTTTGGATCGGCTCTTTAACATGCTATTTCACATCGAAGAAAATAAATCACATACAATACTGTGTTATCCAATTTAAATGTTTAGTTTTACACACAGACACTAATATAGGTCATAAAAWTTTAAGAAAATAAACATAAAATTAGCAATGAATTTAGAGAAGCAATATTTATTAGAATAAAAATAGAGAAGCTGTTCATAAAGTAGGATTTTACAATAAGACCATTAAAAAATTAGAGGCTATCATTCTACAGAAAGAAATATTATTATAAGTAGAAAATATTGAAAACAGTTGCCAATCTCCTCAGGAATAAACAACCCAGCAAATTCATCCGGAGCTGGGCCATGCACTGTTCAGATAAATGACAAAACACAAAACTGAAACACATCCTTTCTGGGAGATCTGATTAGAATTGGGCTTTGCTAAATACAGGTGTGAATGCACTGAAAATGTCTTAATTTAGACCACCTTCAGAAGGAGTCTGGACCTTATTTATACACATTAGCTTGGTATTCTGAACACAAACCAATCTGAATTACACTGTAGGACCAATTACTGAACCAGCATGATTCATCCAAGCAGCCAAGTGATCACCCAGATGTTGCTTGATAAACAAATTAATTACCCTCAGTGAGTTTCTCTTTTTGCCCCCGCGACCCGACCCCAGATAGGCGGAAGAAAATGGATGGATGGATGGATGGATGGATGGATGGATGGATGGATGGATGGATG
>NW_013953026.1:174417-177273 GCF_001266775.1 Austrofundulus limnaeus | reverse complement strand
TGTGGAATCAGCCAATCACATGGCAGCAACTCACTGCATGTAGACATGTAGACATGGCCAAGATGATCTGCTGCAGTTCAAACTGAGCATCAGAATGAGGAAGAAAAGTGATTTAAGTGACTTTGAACGTGGCATGGCTGTTGGTGTCAGACGGGCTGCTCTGAGTATTTCACAAACTGCTGATCTACTGGGATTTTCACCCACAACCATCTCTAGGGTTTACAGGGAATGGTCCGAAAAAGAGAAAACATTCAGTCAGCAGCAGTTCTGTGGGTGCAAATACCTTGTTGATGCCAGAGGTCAGAGGAGAATGGCCAGACTGGTTTGAGCTGATAGAACAGCAACAGTAACTCAAATAAACACTCGTTACAACCGAGGTCTGCAGAAGAGAATCTCTGAACACACAACACGTCGAACCTTGAGGGTTATAGGAGCAAAAGACCACACTGGTTTTTCCAATAGAAGATTGGAAAAATGTTGCCTGGTCTGATGAGTGTCGATTTCTGCTGCCACATTTGGATGGTAGGGTCAGAATTTGGCGTCAACAACATGAAAGCATGGATCCATGCTGCCTTGTATTACCGGTTCAGGCTGGTGGTGGTGGTGCAATGTAGGGGTGTCCCGATACAACGTTTTCAGTTCCGATAGGATAACGATATTGCAACTTTGAAAATTACCTGATACCGATATTGACTCGATATTATATCAGTGTGAATCACACACTTTTACCTGTCTTGTAGTGTGAAATCTTAGTAAAGTCTTGATCAAGTCAAATAGTGAAACAGAGTAGGCATTTATTTTTAACCAATGGGTCACATACATTTTAAACTGAAGAATATTCTACAATTTAATAAAATAAATTAGGACCCTGAAAAATAAAACATAATAAAAACAAAATATACCTTTAAAAGTGTGAAATAACAATTCAAAGTCACTCCATTTATTTTTTTTACTATCTGTCAGCCTGGTGCTGCTTTATGGTAGGAATAACTGTTAGGAATAACTGTTAATTAAATTGATTGCTACTTTCTTTCTGCTGCATTTCCACATTCTACAGTCCGAGCATAATGTGGAAATTAACCTCTCGCTCGTTCAGAGAGCACAGCTTTTTTTCACTAATCTCGCCATGTCACACTCGTATTCCAAAACAAAAGCGGCGCTCTCCTTTCTTCTGCCAATCAATCCCAGAGCTAATCCACGAGCAGCATTCTGCTAATGTCAAAATTGAAAGCGTGCTGTACTCGCCTCTGCCCGCTAGAACCACTGGAGCAGAGGTTCTAAAACAGTGCGGCTGTGCAAGGTTGGAACAATGGAGGCATGCTGGACTGAAGCCGAACCGAACCACATAGCTGCTGCCACTTGGAGTAGAGTCTGGTTGTCTCTTTGGTTTAAAACGTACGCGGTTCTGACGGAAAATTTGTGCATGACAATTTTGCACTTAGCTGCAGATGTTATGTTTCGTCTGGGTTCATGTTTTTATTTTGACTTTATTCTGATTTTTCTGTCATGTTCCTCTGTTTTCTTCCTCCTGTCTGCCTTTGCTCCAGCCCCACCCACTCACATATGATCCGCATGTTTTCCCCCAGGTGTTACCTGTTTGTGCTCATTAGTCTCACCTTTATATTTTGTGTCTTGTCTTCACTTCCCTGTCGGGTCATTGTTTGGTAATGTTCTGTATTGTGCCTTGTGTTGCCACACCACTCTGAGTTTTTTTGAGCCACCCCGTCAGTACCTTTTTGTTAAATAAATACTGTTTTTTGTAGACTTTATTCTGCCTGTGCCATGGGTTCCTTCCTGCCTGAAATTCATAACAGCAATGTTTTTGATGAAAATAGGAAGTACTGCCGACATCGCTCCTACTTCTTGCTAATTTGTTAGAGCAGCATGTTGTGATCACGTGAGCTCTGTATCCTGGATCCAGGCGCTGCTGGATAGAAATGCTGGAGCGGACTGTTGGAACGGACTGCTCCTATCTGAGTGCTTACTGTATATATTGGAGATTTTAGATGCAGGCCGAAAAAACCCGATAATTGTTTTTCGGCTGATATCGGACCGATATCCGATTTCAATATCGGATTGGGACACCCCTACTGCAATGTTGTGGGGGATATTTTCCTGGCATACTTTGGGCCCATTAGTACCAATTGAGCATCGTGTCTATGCCACAGGCTACCTGAGTATTGTTGCTGACCATGTCCATCCCTTTATGACCACAGTGTACCATCTTCTGATCATGTCCATTGACCATGTCCATCCCTTTATGACCACAGTGTACCATCTTCTGGTGGCTACTTCCATCAGGATAACGCTCCATGTCATAAAGTGTGAATCATCTCAGACTGGTTCCTTGAACACAACAACGAGATCTCAACCCAATAGAGCACCTTTGGGATGTGGTGGAGCAGGAGACTCTCATCATGGATGTGCAGCCGACAAATCTGCAGCAACTGCATGATGTTATCATGACAATATAGACCAGACTCTGAGGAATGTTTCCAGTACCTTGTTGAGTCTATGTCATGAATGATTAAGGCAGTTGTGAAGGCAAACGAGGGTCCATCCCGGTACTACTAGCAATGTGTACCTGATAAAGTGTCCAGTGAGTGTAAATACGCACAACCAGTCATTGTTTTGTTAGAGCTGTATGTTCAACTTTTTTTAAGATTACTTTGTTCGTTTTTAAAGAAAGTTGAGTAATTCTCAAAATAGTGTTTTTGTAGTTATTATTACTGATGTAGAACTACCAATTTATACATGTTCCAAATAAAAATTTGCAACTATTTACTTCATTCTTTTATTTTTTTGTTAAAGAGATTAATCTGAATGAGTCTTTGGGAGGGGAGAGGAGAGTAGCGA
>NW_013953026.1:172172-174402 GCF_001266775.1 Austrofundulus limnaeus | reverse complement strand
GTTTTGTCTAGAAAGTAAGAAAGGGGGGCTTTGAGGAAAATAGGTTGGGAACCCCTGCTTTAGGGCACCATGCCTGTTTCAATAGCTTATTTAATTTTGATAACTCAAAAAACAAAAGCTATGATTGAATATAATTAGATGATTTTCTGTAGGTTTCTTCTTATTGTTACTTTTTTCAGTTTCAAGTTATTTTAGTCACCTCTGTATTTTCCATTCATAAAGGTATCAACAAATGTGACTACATCTGTAGTTGCAACTAGTGCTGCAACTAATGACTATTTTGATTGTCGACTAATCTATTATTTTTTTCAATTAGTCTATTAGTCAACCATTATTTTGGTCACAAACTCCATCTAAGTTTCCTGTGGGTGCATCCCCTGTCCCAGTTCCACACACATCTCATCTCACCCGCTCACAGCAGAGAATGTCACCGTTATCCAGTTTCTTTAAAAATAACGTTCTACAGTAAATTCAAAACATAATAAATGAAACAGATGAATTTGAACCGCAGAATTAATAGCTTATTCAGATGCATTTTAACACTGATACATGTAAACAATAAAAATAAAATTACATAATACAAATTAAACCAAGTAATCTTTTAAACAAACAGCTAATGTACAAATAACTCAAAGTAGCAGCCTGAGGGGCTGTTAACCTGCACTGCTGCAAGTCCAAAATAAACCAAAGAATAATTTAGGATGGATTATTTTTTTACTTTTATGCACCTAAATGTCACTTTAACCAGTCTGACATTTTGCTGGATCTGGCCGTTCAAATGAGACATCTATGCCATTAAAAACGGGAGAAGATGAGACAGGATGGGTTATTACTATAATCCAAYGATTTCATCAGCTGTGGATGAATGGTTAAGGGAGTTGTCCTCTAACCAAAGAGTTGGCAATTCGATTCCCCACTATTCACTTCAATACAGCGTGAGACAGCGGGTTGGTGATTGCGCCATTTTGGACATCTTTTTCCTRAGTGAGTATAAACGGGCTGAAGATGTGGCGGGGCATAAATTAACATAGATCCTCTAGGGCAATTAATCAGATTTTGATCTTGATTGTGATTTGGGTTTTCATCGATCATAAAAAACATGGTGATTGAAGTTCACAGTTTACGCTTATGCTGTTTTGTGTTGTGAATCCAGTGCCACTGCTAGCACGATGCTGCAGCTCCTCACACAGCCAAAGTTTCACTTTGTCTAATTTTTTTCATAAAAATTTGGAGTCCTGAGGGAAACATTGTTTAACAGCCATTGCTTATGTTCAATTAATTCATGTTATCAAAGTGAAAGAATAATTAGTTAAATAATCTAGATCTCAATTTCAATCAAAACAATCGTGATTATAATTTTTCTAATATTCGAGCAGCCCTAAGATCCTCCCTCTGCCCTCCTACAGCTCACATAAGTACATAAACAGCAATAATGATGGCTGGATATTTTAGTTTTGTTACATTCTTATCTTTCAATGATCAGTGTTTTGTAGGGTGAAGAGTCCGCGGAGGAAAAACTTTTTTCTATTTTATATTAACGGAAAACAGATGTGAAAATCAGCTGCGTGTTCACATTCATTGGATCAAACAAGCAGCTCTTCTAGCTCTTTTAACAACTGGCTTCAGACAAAAAATAAAATAAAACATTTTAAATAAAATAACACACAGAAGGCAGAGCTGATCGAAGTCCAGCTCCTCAGTGAAGCAGCAGTGCTGAGAACCACAAAGTKCTAACCAATCACACGCTCCGAGCCTCAAGGTCCACATGGCATAGTTCTGACTGCAAAACGGCTGTTGACAGAATCGCAAGACATGTGATTAGAAGTAAAAACCAGCCTTAATAGTAATTCTAAGAAGTTTGATAAATTCGGGCCCAGATAACTCCTGACACATTTTAATGCCAGGTGTGAACACTCAGACATTAAGATGTCACTTTGTAACTGAAGCAGCCAAAATGCGTGTTAGCGTGAGATCTGAACAGGGACTGTAAGACTCAGCATGTTTTCGTGGTAATACTATCATGTTTTGGTTCGTCAAATCTTGCACTAAAAGGGGGCACGTTTTGGGATGTGTTAATTTCCCAAAAGATATTGATACATTTCAGTAGAGAATGTTACAATCTGAATATTTCTTAAAGGGAAAATATCATGTAAAATCAACTTTTTTGAGTTTTATATCATGTTATAATGTTATACTCTCATAAAAACATGCCCAAAGCCTTGCTTTGACT
>NW_013953026.1:156868-169032 GCF_001266775.1 Austrofundulus limnaeus | reverse complement strand
ATCTGACGTGACATGTTCGTACGAACCCTTTGTACGAACAAAAGTAAGAGAAATTTAGGATAAGAATACGAACATGTTCTTGCATGAGGCCCATTGTTTGATACAGTAAAGTTGGAAAACAATTTAAAAAGTTTTAATATGATCTCCTTTTTTACAAAAAAATGTTAAAGAGTTAAAGTCTCACTACACTGTTTCACTGCACTGTGACATTAGATGCCTAACGGTAATAAATCATCTATGATGTGACACATCAGCTGGTCTAAAGCTCTGTAAAGAATTAAGAGACCACTTTAAAATGATCAGTTTCTATGACTACACCATTTATAGGTATATGTTTGAGTAAAATCAACATTGTTATTTACTCTATGAACTACTGACAACTTGTCTTTGAAATTCCAAGCAAGAATGTAGTATTTATTTGCAGAAAATGAGAAATGGTCAAAATGACTACAAAGATGCAGAGCTTTCAGACCTCAAATAATGCACAGAAAACAAGTTCATATTCGTTTAGACACAACAATAATGTTTTAACTCAGGAAGAGTTCAGAAATCACTATTTGGTGGAATGCTTTCAAACAAATACAGGGAAACTGCATGGTCTCTTAATTTTTTACAGAGCTGTACATACCTTTTAACATCTATGATCAAAGTCACAAGCATACATGGACATCATTCTTCAGAGGATCRTTGAGTTGTTACCATGAGTCAGACTGCATTCATTTTCTGTTGGTGTTTGAATGATTAATCTCAACTTTATACATGAGTGCTCTGCATGTCAAAAGAAATGTCTCCTCTGCCCCATCACACTAGGTAACAGGAAGAAAATATTAAACCGTTAAACCCTCTTTACTGCTGGCACTTCTTTCAGTGTAAGATAATCCTAGACAATCACTTATCAGTGGTGCTGACAGACAGCGTGTGTCAGAGGCAGTAAAGAGAGATGAGCTGTCATTAAGCTCACTGTTCACTGTGCATGGAGAGGAAAAGTGGACCAAAGCGCTGTTAACAATCAGCGACCCCTGCCTTCCAGGTATGAAACAGGCTTGTAAGTAGAGAGTGTKTGTATTTATTTTTGCACTTTATGTTTGTCTGCACTTTTGCATGTCTAAATGTACAGTTTCTAAAGAAAGAACTTGGAATGGTAAACAGCAGTTTTCTTCTACTTAATCAACCTGTTTATTAAATTATCAATCAAAATAATTAATTATTTTATAGCTAACTAATAAGTCTACCAGGTGCTTCAACCAAATGTTTACAGGCCTGCTCATTGATGACATGAAGGGAAAAGATACCCTACTGTATTTAGGAGCATTTATCAATAATGCATCTACTGTAGCTCTTCTAGTAACAGCTCCTTATCAGCTTGCACTCATTATCCACCAAAGCTCCATTGATTGCTGCTGGTCATCTGTGGGGGGGAAACCTTTGCACCACTTACAACAAATCTGCATTTGGAACTTATAAAAGAGGAAACTTATAAAAGGAACTTAAAAGAAGAAAAAGATAAAAATCGAAATCTTTTCTCTGTAGCTTAGGTTACTAAAACATTTGGTTATATTTTGTTCTGAAAGTTTTTGGTTGAAATTGTATGTGGTGTGTGAAGTTTTTGGTGTTTTATAGAGCCATGAGACAACCATGGTCCTAAAATATTTAACTGTAGCATCATAAGAGAAAAGCTACTGGTATTCAACTGTTTTTCTTCTCAGCCTTATACTGATGGTTGTTAGGTGTTCTGTTGTTGTGTTTTGTTTACACAYAGTTGAAGCATATTTTTGGGTAGGCACCCACTCAATGGTGTTAGATGGCCCTCTGTCTGAGGTTGTGGTAACCATAGCAGACCTTGGAAAGTGAAATGCGATGCAGTGGGCTCGGCGTGCTGGATTTCTGAATCACAACTTTGTAATGAGCTGGCCGAACTCTAGCTGCATCAAAGATGCAACATCTGAGTATCTATTTCAGGACTCACTGGTTTAGGTGGTGTGGAGACGGAGCTCTTAAGAAAGACTCAAAGACAGAAAGTGTTTTCTCACACCTGTAYATCCTCAGAGAAGATAACACGAAAACTGCCAGCAACATTTGTCTCACATGTCAGGTTTGTGAGTCGTGTGGTGAATAGGCATGGGCCGATAAATGGTTTCAAGGTTTAACATAGTTAAAAATTCACTGTGGAAAAAAAATACCCATTGTTCTTGTCAGTTTTCTTACAGTTTAAATGTCTGTCAGAAACAGAATCAGAATTACTTTATTTGTGATTGTACAGAGCACAATGAAATTCTTTTCAGAACAACCCATGCAATACAGACAAAAATAAAACATACATAGGGGACAGGTGCCTGAGGCTGTAGCCATTAGAAGGCACTGCCCTTGCGTTAAAAAGAATAATAGCAAACATGAGGGGTAGATGTGACATGAACCCAGAACAACGGAACCAAGAACCAGGACATCTGATAGGTAAAAGGTAAGTGCTTTTATTTACTGGTGCAGTGTTGATATCCAGGCTGCAACAGAGGGGAAGACTGATTGGTGAGTATAATGTTGAACTTTAGTTTCAAGATGCAAATGGTTGTTAGAATAATTGTTTCTTTTCTTACAGGAGGGAGGAAGCATCTCCTTAATCCAAGATCCAGTGGCTTCAGGTAGAGTGACCCAGAGGGAAGGTGAGTGAGCAGGTGAGTGGTTTGTGTGGTTCACGTGGCAGGCAGGCTGGCTCCAGGCTTAGTGGCGGGCAGGTTCCAAAGGCTCTCTTGGTTAAACACGTGGGCATAGATTTCCTGAACAATGGCAAAGACAAGATTACTAAGAAAAGACTTTGACATTACTTTCTAAGAGGCTTCAGTTTACTACCCAAGTAGCGATGATGCTTCAGTGCCGACCAATGGTGAAGTGAGCCTTTTAAAGGAAACCAGGAGCTCATCAGGAGGACGCACCACTTGTTGCCAATTAGCCAGGAGAACACAGGAGCAGAGCACCAATCATCACGAGGGATAAAAAAAAATCATCTCATGCTGTGTCCTCGCAGGACACTATGTGAGTTTGCAAGAAATAAMCTCTGCATAGAGCATATATAAAATGGGGAAGGAATGGGAGCAGAAGAGATGATATCACAATGGAATTGGGAAAAGATTGAGAGCAAGGGGACGAAGGGTACTGGAATCAGAGGAACTAGCCTTTGGACTGTGGAGGAAGTTGAAGCCCTGATCCAGCTAGTCCAGAAGTACACAGAGTTGCCAAACTCTTGTGCTAACAAACTCATAGCAGATGAGWTGGGGACTGGCAAAACAGCAGAACAGGTGAGGAGTAAGAGAAGACTCCTGCAGAAGGTAGAAGCACACGATGTCCCAGATGCAGAGAGTGGGCATGACAACAGTACTGGCATGAGCTCTTTGGCAGCTCTGATTGCTCTACCGTCTACCCCAAACTTAGCCTCGCTGAGACTAAGGGAAACGTTGGAGAGGGGAGACAAGGAAGGTGAGAGCGAGATCAGGGACATTGCGAGTATGGTCAGGGACATTGATCAGAATCCTGAGATGATTGAGTCTTCAACATTGGATCTCATTAATGCATTAGGTGGGAGGTGCATCCTCATTGAAACGCGTTCGGACCAAAAGATCCGGCTCAATAGAGGCTGGGAGAGGTGGCTCTCCCCGAAGACTAGGGAGTATAGGGTACACCAGCRGCTATACCAAATGGACACGGCGCGGTTGGCCTCCCTAATCCTGGATGGAGAGGCCAACTCTCAGTGCACGCTGCCAGTACCATCCCAGTGGTTGGCAATTTGATGATTGGAGCATCACAACGTTGGCCTTTGCAGATGATCTTGTACTGTTGAGTGGCTCGACTATAGAGATGGGGAGGAATCTGAGGATCCTGGAGTCTTTCTGTCAACTGACTGGGTTGAGCGTTCATCCTAGGAAGTGTCACAGGTTCTTTGTTGACAAAAGGAATGTTGAACGACTGCCTACCATGGCAGATCGGTGGGTCTGTGATCCACATGGTTGAGCCGGGGGGTAGTGTGTTATTTGGGTGTTGGCATTGACACAGGGCTTGACATTTTGGCACCGAATCTGGTCTCTCAACTCCAGGAATGGATAGAGAAGATCAAGAAGGCTCATCTTAAACCCTCACAGCGGGTGAGGGTTTTAAACTTATTTACTGTTCCGAGGTTTTTCTATTAGGCAGATTTTTGCRAAGTGCCAGTGTTGAAGCTAACCAAGTTAGATGGAATGGTGCTGAAGGAGGTCAAGGAGTTCTTCCACTTGGCCCCTTTAACTTGCAATGGGTTGCTCTACTCGCAGAGTAGGGACGGGGGACTTGGAGTGGTCAAGATGGAACGGTTGATCCCCTCAATCCAAGCAAGGCGGATTTTGAGACTAGCCAGATCTGAGGATCTGGTTACCCGGACTGTTATGGTATAGTCTGCCCCACATGTGGAAGCCAGATTCAGATAATCACAATTGTTTTGGGTCAGGCCAACACTGTTAATTATTGTCCACCTTAAAGTCTCTCTAGAATGTCTCAATAACGAAATTCCAATCATCTGAATWTCTTGGTCGTTCTCACCTCACCGAGCATACAACTTCTCCAAGATCTATTCCATCCTGCCAGCTAGCTAGGGAACAACAGCTGACCTGTGACCCTCAGCAAGGATCGCCTTCAGTTTGCGATTCTGCTCCAAAAGTGTCTGAGTCTGAGTGTTGACCGGTCTGCATATTCCATCACACAGGTTGGGCAGCCTCATCATGACCTGAACGGCTGCTGACACTTTTTGAATTTCACAGTAGGTCAGGTATCCACCAAATCCAATGAACAAATAACCTGCTATTTAGTCACAAGCAACCTGATTGCAACCTGCATTTATTTGTTATGGAAGGAGACACACCCAAACATAAATAGATACACACATACACATTCCTGTTTACAGTGCTTTATCAAAAACTGGACAAATCTGTTTCATTTTTCTAAAGGAACATTTGATTCTGCACACGACAGCAAAATCTTGAATAAGCTCCCACCTCACTTTGGAGTGTTCAAGATTTTGCAGTGTGTCTCGCTCAGCTCCTGCTCCTCTGTTTGTGATGCAACTCTAACAGGAAGTGGTCTTCACGTGTATTCTTAGGCATCCAGCCCATCGTGTGCTGACAAAACTTACAAAGTTTGTCTCTAGATAAATAATTGCAGGGGTATTGTTCTATCCTAAACTTTACCTTAAGCTTCATATTTTTGGAGCATGTTGCTTTTTTATCGTCTGCTTTTTTTCTCTTGTGCTGGGAGGGGGCTCAGTGATCTCACCCTGCATGCCTGTTACAAGGTAACGGCAGGTACAGGGAGCGGTAGCGGACAAAATACAGTGCAAGTCCACTCCGCGACTGCACATTAAGCATCAGAGTTGCCTGGAGTGGAGGAAGAAGAGGAGTTTGAGACATTGTGGTGCAAGAAAAGCATGCTGCATGACTACAGGCYGAGTTTGACAGCACCTTTATGGACTGAACCATCATCAGACCAATGGCACACTAACCTAACAGTCCATCAGGGAAATCCCCATGAGTCTTGGATGCCAGTGTGGCCCTACCTCTCTGTGTGTATGTTCATCTGTCTGAAGCATTAGAAAAACTCATGATCAGAATGTACAGATTTAAATGAAATGCTAAGAAAGAAATCATTTGCTGTACATCTACATATGATTAACCTTTATAACAGAGCTTCCCAAAGTGGGGCCCCAAGCCATTTGATTTGGCCCACCAGCAGTTGTCCTGCTAGGTTGTAATCTCCTGGACTATGTAGAAACACTATCTTTCCATGTAGTCATTCCAACCATCCAATTATATAAGGAAATGTAGTGCAGATAGTCCTAACTCATGGTACTGAATTGATCTTTGCATTATATTAAGATTAATCATAAAATACAACGAACTACAAGAGACATTTAGATTRGAATAGAGCTATCAGGATTCATGACAGATGATGTCTGAGGCAGGCAATGAGAGCRRRCAGACTTTTTCTGTCAGGAGACAGAAAAAGCAGCTAGGTGAGTTTATTGTGCTGGAGCAGTTCACAGCTGCTGGACCTGAGAAGAGAGGGAAATGAGATGAGAAGCCAGATCTGAGGTGGAGGCTGGCTGATGCRGAGGCAGACTTACAAGTTGGTGAGCTGATCCAGGCCTGGGTCCAACAGGCAAGACTGGAGAACTGATTGGTGGTGGTGGCAGGTGGGCTCATATGGTGCTCATGTCTTGATCAATATTTACAGGTGGTACTGTAGGTGAGTATTTACAGGTGCCTTGGAAGTAGGAGGTGATATTTACTAGTGATGTGTCCTTCTGTGTCGAGGCTTCGAAGCATGTGCCGAGTAATAGAGGAGGATTTTTGTGGAGCACGTATCGAGGCTTGTGTTGGTGACGTATGTAGTGACGTTCGAAGCCTCGCTGGCGGGTCGTACCACATGACTGATTCAGGGACTGGTTCTCCTGTATGCGCAAGATTCAAGAGGCAATAAACGCTGCTGAATCTCCTGTAACACTATGTTGTCATGAAATTGTTTTGCATGCATTTAAGTTGTTCAGCTGAGCGACTTTTTGTCCGATTGAACTAGCAAGAAAGAGGAAAGTTTCCCCAGTCTCCTAATAATAATAATAATAATAATAATAATATGCACATAGTAATAAAACATTGCTGATAATAACTACCAAAATATTTTAAAAAACTCAACACAGTGGATCATGTGTTCTGATTTTTTTCTCATTTCTCCTGTTGTAAAAGATGGTGTCTGTTGTGTTCAAAAGAACTTGGATAGCCTACAACAGACACCATCCATCTAAAAATAAACTAGAAAAAGTGGGGAAAAAATGGAAAAGTTGTTTTTAAGAACAAACTAATAAAAAATGTGTCTCTAATATCATCAGCACCATCTCAAAATCACATTCACATCAATACTCTTTCCCAATTTTTCTTCATGCATTTTCCTTTGTGAACCAGTTAGTCTAACAAAAACAGAGATTAAAATAATATTCAAATCAAATTTAAACTTTATTTGTGGTCATTACAAACACATACACTTTATTAACTTAAAGCTTCATAAACAAGTCACGTCATAAACTTCACACTTATTGTCCACTTGATGGCGCAGTAGAGCAAATGAAGCATGACCATCTCAAAATCACACAAGCACATTCACATCAGTACTCTTTCCCTATTATTCTTCATACACTTTCCTTTGTGAACCAGTTAGTCTAACAAAAACAGAGATTAAAATAATATTCAAATCAAATTTAAACTTTATTTGTGGTCATTACAAACACTTTATTAACTTAAAGCTTCATAAACAAGTCACGTCATAAACTTCACACTTATTGTCCACTTGATGGCGCAGTAGAGCAAATGAAGCATGACGATGCTTCGACTTGTGTGGACCAGTTGGWTGGAAAGCTTCAATGCATCATCTCACCATCACTAATATTTACAGACACAGGTGCAGGAGGTACTTCAGGGTTTCACCAGGTTAGTGCAGGGCAGGTCCTCAGGAGTTTCCAGGCAGAGAGAGATACAGGAGGGGATCTAGGTGAACTTCACTACACACAAGATACACAGGACACTGATTAATAACTTCAAGAGATCTAAATACATAGGAGAGGCTGAGATTACCARTACCAAAAATGACTGATGAACCAGCACTGGATGGAGGCAGGTGAGGTCCTKAAATGCAGCCAGGGCTAATCAGCTGCAGCTGGCTCAATCAGCTGCTAGACAACAGTGATTGAGAAACCACAGACAGACTCCAACAAGAGCACACATCTAGATTTGCACACTTTATAAAAATCACAAATACAAAAATTTTTATTTGTGAAAAGTCCCATGAGCCTTTGACCAAATGTCAACTGCCCTGATCTGTTGAACAAAATATTTAGTTTTTCTTTGAATAGAATCAATTTTATGTAGATTTTTTATTTARCACTATGCCCAATGTATACTTAAAACGTTTCTGTGGAAAAGTTTGTACCTTAGGGATTGTTTACATACATAATGTGCAGCCAGTCATTACTGAATRTTTTCAGAATTTATTGACAATCTAGTGATTTTAACTGTTGTTTTTATTTTTGAAGCTCATGTATGTATGAGGATGAACACACACACACACACACACACACACACACACACACACACATATACCTGTTTATGTCATACATGGGATCCATGTTCACTGTGACCATTATGGGCTTTCAGTAAATGAGGGATWCCAACAATTTTGTCCATGTGTGTATTGTTGCAGCAGCAAAGCACCCTTGCAGAAAACATTAAAATAAACATTTTTGCTGGATGCTAAATTATTTTATTTTAACAGTGCAAGTTCTTCAAAGAATTATTGAATATATTATTTGGTTAAATGAATGATGCACACTGTTTCTGCTTTTCTAGGTCCATCGTGGGACCCTGCAGCTCCCCTAGTGAACCCCAACCCTTGAAGATCTATCTGACTCAAGGAAACCATGGGACTCTTCCCGGTTTACTCCACTACATTCCTCTTTCTCCTCCTTTCTCTGCTCCTCCTCTGCTACCCCTGCATCTCCCTCAGGTCTCAGGTCATTGAACGAGCAGTCAGTCCTGAGCAGACCCACTCCTCGAATAACACCACAGTGTTTGAAAAGAAGAAATGTGCAGGTGTTGTGGTGTGTAAACCTGGTATTCTGTTGCCGGTGTGGTTGCCACTCAACCCTCCACTAGGGGAGCAGGCAGGAAGGGCTATCATCTACTTCTTGTGTCTCATGTACATGTTCCTGGGTGTGTCCATCATTGCAGACCGCTTCATGGCATCAATAGAAGTCATTACCTCTCAGGTATTGTTATGTTTAATGTTTGTGCTAGACATTTCATTTGTAATTTGTGTTTATTTGTTTTTTTCATGGTATAATAGTTTGTTTTAGAGTTTGTTTTAGTTTTTCTGTCTAAAAGGTGAATGTTAATAAATTCAGCTTGACACTGTCTAAGAATTATCTACAAATTTTCTACAAATACATTTTTCTAATTAATACCAGTTTTTTAAGATTACAAACTAGCCACCTTACTTAGTTCTGTACAGCAAATGCGTGTTCGATAATAAATGGACTGTATTTATAGAGCACCTTTATATCTAACCAGAATACTCAAAGCTCCTTACACTGTAATCTGTGCCCTTGTTTATCCATTTACTCAGCAGTCTATTACTGTATGTCTCTACAAAGCAAATCAAGATCGATCATTCTATGGAGACTATAATCAGTGCTTTAACTCCTGTCAGTGTATGAATGGGATTTAAAGCACTGATAGGAAGGACTCCATGGAATGATCTGAGAGTCTGAGCAACTGAACAAGTTGTAAGCAAGACCAAATGAAAGTGCACACACGAGACAAAATAAAAAAAAGAGTAAAATGGCTGAGACTGGAAGATTGTGACAACATAGCAGTAATCTACAATTGATTCATAACATCTATAAACAGTCAAACAGAAGAGAACAAAACAAAATGTGTCTTAATAAAAGTCAATAATGTATAAAATAAATATATTTAAAAAAATGATGAGCTCTTCCACTCAGAGGTTCTGATCCTCAGTCAGTGGATCGGAGAGCTGGATACAAACTGATGAGAGCAGATCAGACAACTGCAAAACTTAAAGTTTTCAGAGTCACAAAGAAGGATTTCTTTAGGTCTGGTTAGGTCACCATTGTAACAGAGGCTGAACCCAGTTTCTGTCAGTAAGAAGCTCTTTCTTTACCTGGTGATATTGAAAATATTACAATGTGACTGAAACAGTATTTATGTGTCATAGTTCTACCTGCTGCTGTAAGATTTTAAACTAACAGATTATTAAATGCAACAAAACTAAAACTTCCACCTTCCTAAAAGTCAAATGTAGAGCTCTGATTCACATCTAAAAGGTTTCATTTTAAAATTTAATATACTGCAGTGTTTATTTAGGGATGTATAAACATATCCCATGGATTCTAATTTCAGGTCAAATTATTTAATTTGAGCCAAACCTATTTCTTTATTTATTATATTTCAACATTGCCTGGCCCTTGCCTTCCTACGCAGCTCCACTCAGTTCTAGTTTCCCTTCACTGCTCCGTCTGGGACTTCTCCCATTGACAATGATTTCGCTGGCAGATTTTTAGCCGGGCCAATCAGAGAACAGAACATTGATTTTCTGCACAGTGTCYGCTTGTAGTTTATTTTACCTGGGCCAATCAGCAAACAGAAGGTAGAGTTTTGAATGACGTCGATGTTCTGCGCAGTGTCTGCTAGTTAGTTTACGGCAGTGGAGGAAGAGAATGAAGCCAGTCCGTGTTGATAAGGCTTCCAAATTAAAATAAAATTGTCTGACAAAGCAGCAGCTCTCATTTACAGTCGCCTCGTTCAGCTTGGTACTTTTCTCCTCTCAGTAGGGTTGTTTACAGCAGGGGTTCTTAACCTTTTTAACCTTGGGGCCCAATTTGTTCAACAAAAAGTGACACGAGGCCCAGTCACACATTACCATATGGATCAAAATGATAATTATTCTAAAGCTTGGTTTAATTTGTATTGTATTTGCATTATAACTAAATAAAATACACTTAATTTAAAACTCCTGTCAAATATTCACAAGACATGATTATGACAAGCATTTTTTTAAATATTGTAACCTGCCCATAACAATTATTTGAACAAATACAACTGTCAGTCAACAGACCACTCAGGCTTATCAGCACAAATATAACATTTTTTACAACAAAACAACAAAAATAGATAATTCAGTAAATAAAATTGTGATCAAAAGATACATTCAAAAATATTTAATGTTCCAAAAAAACCCTGTAAGAATAAAATTGATAAAGTGCAAATGAAAATAAAGCCTTTTTAAACTTTTGCATGGTAGAACCAGACACTCCTCTTCATATTAGTGACAAACAACAACAGTAACAACAGCTTTTTGACAAAATGCTTAAAAATAAATTACAAAAAGTGCAAATTAAAATATAGCTGTATCTGCAACTGTATTTGATAATATTTGAACTTTTAAAATATTGCATGGTAGAACTAGAAGCTGCTCTTCATATTAGTGACAAACTGCGTTACCTTTATTTTTACCTTCTACTTTTAATTTAAAATAGGTTTCCATTCTCGGCAGCTTTCTAAGATTCTTCTACGTATTTTTTTTCTTTGATTTGATCCATCAAAGAAAAAAAAAGATTCTTCTACGTATTAAAAAAAGTTGTTAAACATCTGAGTGGCGCACTACCGCAAACTACTGGTGAGAAAGTGTATTGCACCTTATTCAAAATCAATGCGGTCCCACGGCCCTCTGCTGCCCAAAGTTAAAAACTGTTGTTCTTTTGAGGCCCTGAAGGTGGTGCTCGCGGCCCACAATTAGGCCGTGGCCCATAGGTTAAGAATCTCTGGTTTACAGCACACGAGATTTCCGGTTAGCTTCTTAGCTTAGCCTCCTTCACACCAACAACACACACATGCTTCAGCAGAGGCCACACCTCCTGCAAGAAATCAGTTTTCTAACAGACCCTTGTACGAAGCAAAGTGAAGGACGGTCTGGTTTAAACCAGGCTAATTTCAACATAAAAAATATAAAAATCTGCTGTAAAACTTGAACACACTCACAGACCAACTTTTATCACATTTTATCTTAAGAAGCTGCAGTTTTGTTTCAGCAAAAAAACAAATGTGTTCATTTTAGTAAAGATCAGAACAATAAATAAACCTGAACAACTGGACCATCAGTCTAACATTCAAACAGCTGCTGATTCAGACTGTTAATAAAAATATTCACGTTTAAACTTTAATGGCTGATCATTTCAAACATAACTTGGACACCATGGAGAGAATAATTGGCTTTTATACAGTATCTATGGATCTACCTGCTGACAGAGCTGAACTCTTTGTTACTAGTTTTCACAAATAAAGCCTTAATTATATACACACCTTGTTTTACACAGAACAATGATACAGTATGTTTGTTTTAAACTCACCAGGTGAGGCTGTGCAGGTAGAGAAGTTACAGCTAACAGAAACTTGAAGCCAGAGTCTATTAAACATACAGTGGTTAAAATAATTATTGAACACGTCAACATTTTTCTCAGTAAATATCGTAAGTATCATGTATTTTAAGATGCCACTTCAAAAACACCAAGAATAACTGATATGAAG
>NW_013953026.1:152875-155059 GCF_001266775.1 Austrofundulus limnaeus | reverse complement strand
ATATTTACTGAGAAAAATGTTGACGTGTTCAATACTTATTTTACCCACTGTATCCAGAAGGTCCAGGAGTTCTTATTATTTTTAACTCAGCTTCAACAGTGTAGGTTTAGCTAACCTYTAACCCATACATACACAAAGTAAACCTGCAAACTGCAAGCAGAAGGTTAAACCCAGGACTGTTTTATTGGAGGACAGCATGGCGAACCACTGTTTACTGTGCTTGCATAAATCACAGATGCATTATTATCAATAACCTGTGTCAGATTACCTATCTGCTWATGTATACAAACACGTGAATAACAAGATTTCTCTGCTCTGTGTAAACATCGTATACTGAATTTATACCAGGAAAAACAGGTGACCATCACCAAACCCGACGGTGAAACCACGGTGACAACTGTACGAATCTGGAACGAGACTGTGTCTAATCTGACACTTATGGCCCTGGGCTCCTCTGCACCAGAGATCCTGCTCTCTGTCATTGAGGTACCTCCATTTATCTACTTTTACCTTGAGCAAAAACTGTCCTGGTACAGGGCAGTCCACATTTAAACGTGCTAGAAACTGTTGCTGTTGCAGGGCCTAGCATTCCTTAATGCATACTACCTGCTACCTTTCATGCCAGAGTTTTAGATAAACATAATGTCACGATAAGAAGTGACGGAGGTATAGCTGTTTTGGTCAAATCTTGAAAAATTACCTTGGATGTCACAGAGTTTGTGTTGTTGTGATTCTCTCTCAGCTGCTACTACATTGAATTTTAGTTAAATAWGTTATGATTTGTTGGCAGGAAATAACCCAGGGTGCAGGCAGCTTSAAAAAGGCAAAATAAAAGATTTATTAAACAAAAAAATGCTGACAGGGCAGCTCAAAACACTCTCATTTGGAGTGGCGTGGCAAGACAAGGTACAATGAACATGAAACCATCTCAGGMTGTGAGCAGCACAATGATCAGACAGGAAAGTGAGGACAAGGCACAGAATATAAAGGTGAAACTAATGAGCACAGACAGGAAACACCTGGGGGAGAAACATGAGGATCAGGTGTGAGTGGGCGGGGCTGGAGCAAAGACAGACAGGAGGAAGAAAACAAAGAAGACAGAAAATTAGAATAAATTATAAGCACAGACACTGATCATARCACAATATCTGTAAARTAACAGTATTATAGACATTTTATGTTGGTTAATGTCRATCAGCTGTGGCGGCCTTCTTGAATTGGATTGGCACTAAAAGTTAGTCAGTTCTAAATGTATATCTAATGAGGACTTTTGGAATGTGTAATGAAAACTCATCTAGTGGTTCATGAGATATTTCRTTAACAGACATWTGGGGTTGAGTTCAAAGGTTTGATTAAAGTTTAAATAAATACCCAATATGCAGCACTTGGAGCAGATCCTGGTTCTCGAGGGACACWATCCTGCRTGTTTTACTTGTTTCTCTGGTCCAACACGCCTGATTCAGTGATTRARTTACCTTTTCAAGTTCTGCAGAAGCTTGGTAATTACCGATTCATTAAAATGAGGTGTGCTCAACCTTGATTTAATGGAAATATTGTGAATGACTGTCAGCTACAACCATATCAAAYGTTAGCACAGACACTGATCAGTTTTTTTAAGGTCAGTTGGATGTGATGGAAATTTTGAACTGAGTTGGCACCATAAGTTAATTTTAGAGGTCTGTGTCTACTAATTAGTTCCTCAAAGTTTTAATGAAATCAGTTCAGCTGTTAACTTATTTTGCTGACAGACAGACAGCGTTGACTTTAAACTGTTAATGCTAAATTTTTAAGCAAATATTTAATAAGATTTATACTTAGCAAAAAAAGTATAGAAATTTGTGTTTGGTAGTTTATTTCTTTGTTGTACCAATGCTTCTTGGCAATAGATTTTATCTACCTTATTGGCAGCACCTTCCAGAAGTTCAAAACAAGTGTCAGTAGCAACAGCAAAAAAAGCTGTTTGGCAGTGAAGATTTGGCAACTTTTTCATGTGTGCAACCCACATATTCGGTTATACTGCTCATCCCACAAACACATGTTCCTTGGCATCATATTTAAAAGGGAATTTACCAGGTTTTCCAACAATATAAGATTTATTGCCAAGAAGAATTGTTACAACAAAGAAATAATCTACCAAACAAATTTCTGTACTTTTTGTGCTAAGTTTAGTTTCACTCTGAATAT
>NW_013953026.1:140649-152826 GCF_001266775.1 Austrofundulus limnaeus | reverse complement strand
GTTGACTTTAAACTGTTAATGCTAAATTTTTAAGCAAATATTTAATAAGATTTATACTTAGCACAAAAAGTATAGAAATTTGTATTTGGTAGTTTATTTCTTTGTTGTACCAATGCTTCTTGGCAATACATTTTATCTACCTTATTGGCAGCACCTTCCAGAAGTTCAAAACAAGTGTCAGTAGCAACAGCAAAAAAAAGCTGTTTGGCAGTAAAGGTTTGGCAACTTTTTCATGTGTGCAACCCACATATACGGTTATACTGCTCATCCCACAAACACATGTTCCTTGGCATCATATTTAAAAGGGAATTTACCAGGTTTTCCAATAATATAAGATTATTGCCAAGAAGTATTGTTACAACAAAGAAATAATCCACCAAACAAATTTATGTACTTTTTGTGCTAAGTTTAGTTTCACTCAGAATATGATGGAGATCAGTTTCAGATGATAGTACACTGAACTTTAGAATATCTGTAAAACAGAGTAAGTTTTAGCCTTTTTTATGCTTTGTAAAGTCAGTTGTCTGAGGCAGCCATCGTAAATTGTTAACTTCAGCAGTTAAACAGCAGTAGATTGACATCCAATAACTTTATGAAAGATAATGTTGACTAATCTTTGAAACAATTTTTGAGCAGCAGCAACAAAAAAGATTTTGAGCAAAAGCACCTTAAATTTTCTTGCATGCTAGCAAAGCTTTTATGTTTCTAGCTGGGAAATATCTGTATCAAAATACTATTTAAGGTTTCCTCTTRCTTGATATTAACCGGAAAACATTAAAACTACAAAACAGAATAAAACGTACATACAGTATAAAAAATCTAAATGTGCTTGAACTTTRCTCAACTTTTCTTTATCCAGGTTTGTGGACATAACTTTGAATCAGGGGAGCTTGGCCCAGGCACCATCGTGGGAAGCGCAGCCTTTAATCTGTTTGTGATCATTGGTATTTGTGTGTGGGTGATCCCTGAAGGAGAATCTCGCAAGATCAAACACCTGCGAGTGTTCTTCATCACAGCTTTCTGGAGCATTTTTGCCTACATTTGGCTCTACCTCATCCTGGCTGTAATCTCACCTGGGATTGTAGAGGTGAGATTACTTTTACTTGATGTGACTGCTTTTTTTTGGGTTGGGCGATTGGACGGCTATACTAACCATTGGCAATTGGAATCCATCAGGCAGTAGGTTTTTTAAAAGATGCTTTTTGCTTTATTTTAGCTAATGAAATTTTCTCTCTCAAGAGTTCTGACCTGTAAACAACTGCGCAATTCAAATCCAATTCCGAACACAGTGAAATGTAAACTGATTGTGTGCAATCAACCTAATTTATTTTYAGCAGCACTGCCTCTAACTTTCTGTCAGCTGTTGGTTCAGTCCACAGTCCGACACTGCTGTTGTTTTCTTGCTCAGCATGTTTTAGTTAATGAAATTTGAATCAGTTTTGGTTAAAAGTGTTCTTGCCATTATGAAGTTGCTTGGTTGGTCCAAGCATGCTTAAGTATAGCTGCGCAAATATAACTCCAGTTGTTACATGTGGAACTGATGATCTGTGGAAAAGTTCCAGCCTATCGCCCAACCTTTGCATTTTTATTAAACAAAATGTGTACATTATCTAATAGTCATGTTGCCTACATCACTAGGTGTGGGAAGCTGCAGTGACACTGTTGTTCTTTCCGGTATGTGTCATGTTAGCATGGATTGCTGACCGACGTTTATTTTTTTACAAATACATGCACAAGCGSTACCGTGCCAACAAGAGGCATGGCATAGTGGTAGAAATGGAAGGGGACAATTCCTTCAAGGACGTTGACATTATCATTGATGGAAAATTGTCAGACGGCAGTTTGTGTCCTGGAAACCAGTCTAGTGTGGCTGTGTCTGTGCAGACGGGTGGTGAACTAGATCAGAACAAAGAAGAGGTAAGTCGTGACTGAGGTGGAAATACGTTTTCTATTCCAAAGATGCAAGACTGAATTTTGAGTGGTGCTTGGCTTGTTTTTCTTCCATTAATACTAGTTTCCTCTCCTAAATAGGTGCATCGTATTTTGAAAGATCTGAAGGACAAACACCCAGATAAAGACCTGGACCAGCTGATTGAGATGGCAAACTACTCTGCTCTAGTTCACCAGAAGAAGAGTCGTGCCTTCTACCGTGTCCAGGCAACACGCATGCTGATAGGAGCTGGAAACATATTAAAGAAACATGCTGCTGATCGCAGACAACGTGCAGAAGGACAAGATGCTGAAAAAGCAACATGCTCATATATTTGTTTTGAAAGTTGCCAATACCACTGCACTGAAAACTGTGGCTCTCTGACTCTGGGAGTGATCCTTGATGGTGGCACAGGCCAGGACACATTTTATGTTGACTACTGTACAGAAAATGGGTCTGCCAATGCTGGATCTGACTATGAATTCACGAAAGGAACTTTGGTATTTAAACCAGGGGAAACTCGAAAAGAGATCAAGGTAATAAGACATCTTACGTGAGTGCTTTACTGTTCCAATTCCACTGTCCTGCATATTTTAGGGATTTCTACTTTGTGATAGAAGACTGCAGAACTCCTATTAGCAGAAATAACTTAAGTTATTGTACTACATATGACCTTATCAGAAAACAGAATTTAGTTTAGGCCAGGCTCAGCCTTGGAGATAGAYTGAGGAGCCCCATCATCTGGGGGAAGCTCTGAGTAGAGACACTGCTCCTTCACCTCAAAAGGAGTCAATTGAGGTGGTTTATCTGATTAAGATGCCTCCTGGACGCCTCCATTTAGAGGTGTTCTGGGCACGTCCCACAGGTAGGAGGCCCAAAGTGCACAAAGTTGTCATCTTTTTTTTCTTCCTCACCACAGGTTGTCTCTTAAAGAGAGAAAAAAATGTCTGGATATTAAATCAGCGAAATGGCTCCTGCTCCCACCTGAACATATTTTGTGTTTTGTCGGAGAAATTAATCCGACAGGTTTCTGGATTACATTTCTAATTAAATTTTGAGTAATGATTCTGCAATAACTCTCAAGATTAGCTAAGTTAATTTGGAGCAAGACGTCTTGTGAAATAATTCTAAATATGAAAGTACAAAATACGGAAACAAAACACTAAACTATGCATCATCCAGGAACTTAAGCAAGAAGACTTCATGACYGCAGCTCTATACAAACACAAACTTGGCACAGTAATTAACATACAATCACCACTGATTAGGTCAAAAACTGTCCTACCTTCTTGACCAAAAAATGTCCTGTTTCCTTTTAAGTCCTTAGTTTAGGGTTCAGTTCAAACTTGGTCTGTCTTCTCTAAACAGATTTTTAAACAAAATATCTCCTCCTCTGTTGGACATAAGCTTTGCTGAGTGCTATCCCTGCATTTTACGCACTCACGTTAGGTTTACTGTTTGTATCAGTGCACTAAAACCTTGCAGGACTAACGAAGTTGGGCAGTTTCCGAGGTAGAGGCCAGACAAAATTCAGTACCTGGTCTTCCAAGTTGGGGGTTAGACATACAGCTGACAACACTGSTTCATAAAACAATACCTTGTATGAATGTGGTGTTATGTTCCAAAAGGGATGAAGAGGACAAAGAGAGAGAGAGAAAGAGAGAGACCAAGTGTTTTTATGATGATATTTATGATAATAACTGTTGCAGTTGGCCATGTAAAACCCAATAAAATCATCACAATCACATGCACTATGAGTGTCCAGGTTCAGACTGTAACTGAGACCTCACAAGTAACCAGCCTAAAAGCTATCTTTGAAATATTGTGTCGTTTGCATTTATGAGGCATGTGACCAGGCAATCTTTTTCTCTTTGTAGGTGGGTATCTTGGATGATGAAATCTTTGAGGAAGATGAACATTTTTCTGTACGTCTTTCGAATCTGAGGTTAGAAGAGGGAGGAAATGAAGGAACAGGAACCCCACCCAAGGGTAGACTTGTAGAGCCACAGGTTGCTATCATCACTATCCTGGATGATGATCACGCTGGAATCTTTACTTTTGGGCAGCAGGTACTGAGAGTAAGTGAGAGCACCGGTATCCTTACAGTGACTGTGCTGAGGAATTCTGGCTGCAGGGGCACAGTTGCTGTGCCATATCATACAGAGGACGGCAGTGCCAAGGCTGGAGTGGACTATGAGGAGGCCAGGGGAGAGGTGGAATTTACCAACGAGCAAACCAGGTGAGGTACAGCTGACAATACAGTCTATCTTGCAGTTTCAAATAACATCAGTGTTCATCTAACTCTGACTTCTCCCCTACGCCTTTAAAACAAGTTCTTAAACAAATTTTGAAATATCCATCCAGTCCTCCATTTTCTTTCTGCTAGCAAAGCAGATATTGTTAATGTGGCAAGCCACTTCCTCACTAAATCAGAAGTGACTCGATGCCAGCTCTCCATCTATAAGGGTCCTAATTCTTTCAAACTTAAAGGTCTTACCTAAACAGTGATGAAARAATTGTTTAAGCTGGTTGCGAGGAGAATTCGTCCAGATCTGATCACATTCTTCTGAGACCCACACCCTTTTTCATTCAGGAAGTTGATCCATTGAGCAGCCTGCTGTGGACCACCTCTCGAACAGTCTCATTAACTGTGATCTTCCCCTCTTCAGACATTTGCGCTTGTTTCCATCTGGATTAGTTTTAGTGGTCTGGAGGTAGACCCCAAGGACGTTGTTTTTAATGTCATTGGGCTATAGATAACCGATGAGAACCCTTTGACTTCTAGAACCAGCACATTTGCTTTTTTAACACCATGTAAGAGTCACATCACAGGAAAATACAGAGAAATTGAATGTCCACAACYTGTAGGGGCTTTTACTGTAATTGCTCTTTTAATGAATATTGGCAAAGCAGTGCATAGTATTCATTGGCTGAAGAAGATTAGGTAACATTTAAGTCACATCAGCCGATGAGAAAAATCTGTCCCTAATCAAGCTGCATTAATTTARCCAGAATATTTGGATGATGATTGAGGATGTAGGATCTTTCATAACTCACGAGCTGAAATGTCCTTAGTCTTGTGGTTTCAAATTTAATTCACAAGAAGGTCTTCACGATGTCCACTTGTTCGATTACTTGATGAGATTTTGTGATCCATGAGAAAGGTTTAGAATTTGATACTAAAATCTTCAGCTTGCAGGTCTTTCAGAAATCTTCAGTTCTTCAGTCTTGTCCCCCACCCACCTCTTCAGATGTCTGCAGGGAATGTCCTCCAAAATCCCCCTTCCTCTGTCTTGTTCACCATTTTATACACTCAGTCAGGTAGAAGAAAGACTTTTTTTGGTATCATACTGATTTAAGAAGCTCTTATTGGTTTTGAATGCATGTCGCCCGATGAAGTGAATCAGAGGTTACCATGACAACGCTTGAATTCCTTTTTCAATGGTTGCCTCCGTCACTGACAGGTTCAAATGGTCACTTGAYGTCTGGAGTTGTAGCAGTTCCCAATTTTCTACATGCAGATTTCCTGTTTCCTCACACTCAGAGCTGACACTCTGATGCTACGTTCACACCGAACGCGTTTTGAGCGGCCAAAAAGCGCAAAACGCCTCAAGTTGAACGCGCTATGTTCAGACCGAATACACTGGTGTTCAGTCCAGAATGAGAAGCAGCTGCGGCTGCAGTGGGGTGTRGGAGGAGYGTCTGTGCTCRGCGGGTGAATYAAAGATAAAATAAAAGAAAATGGCTTTGATTTATTTACTAAAGAGCAAGCGAACATTGTGCACAGCAGATAATTAATTCACCAGATGATTTAGAGGCGATTTGTTCGGTTAGTTTCGTCACTCCAGAAGCTGCCAGCTGATGGACTATTTTTTTTTGTCCCGAGCAGCTGACCCACATCGGTACTGATATATCCAGCCAGAAAATCCAACTGCACACGGTCAATTTCAGWTAAAGATCTCCAGTCCATCTGTTTCGGATTTCAGTGGGAGACATGTCGAGTGGCGAAAAGTTCCTATTTTTTAACTCTGGCGGCTGCTGCTTCCACAGCACCGCATGCGCGGAAAACGCTCTGCGCCCCCTTCTGCCTTCCTTGCGTGCTGCCCAAAATGTACGTGACGCGACGGATCTGAGGAGATGGTTTAGTGCAGTGGTTTTTCAGTGGTTACCAAACACAGTAAAAATAAAAAGGACTGAGTCTCTGATGGTGGCTGGGTAGTGGTCTAATTGCGTTTATGGTGGTTGTTGTTGTTGTTGGCTTCTTCATACGAGTGTATTCAAAGACCATCTCCCAGACAACTAGGATAGCTTAAGCATTGTTGGAGCAACATCCACCCTTGGCCTACCAGATGAGACAACAAGAGGATTCCATCCCTRGGACCATTGCACGATCCAGACTGAGGGGGCAAGGAGTGAYGGCGTGGAGAAAAAAGCCCCAAMGTCCCTAGCTGACATTTTAAGTAATTAAACATAATACTGATGTAAAAACAGACATAACAGACATGAACTTAGTTGAGGCCAATCATAACTGTTGCTAATGATGATTAATGATTTTTACTGTTCATTGTATGGTTTAACTGTTAATAAGCTAAGGTTAAATCTTAACACACTAGGATGTTGTTGTCTCAGTTAGTAACCAGGTCAGTCKGTCACAGAGGTGTGGGGGAGATGGAACGGTGCTGARGACTTGTTCCCGACKGTAGGCCATGTTCTGGAACCTCTGGTCTCAAAAGAATAAACACAGCTGACCTGGTTAGGATTTAACGGTAGTTCAGGTTGTGTTTTCTATTTTGTTGTTGGGGTGGAATAAATGGATCATTTTACTTTATACCAGGGGTGGGATGTTAGTCAATTTCCATGAGGTGGTGTCACGCTTAGAATAATTACAGACACATAGTGCTAAATGCGAACATATAGGGTTTTGATTATAAATKTCCTTAATGTTCACATGACTGGTTGTCATGTGAAAAGGGGGAGTTGAAGAAATTTATTGGGGTGTTTACTACTGACTTTTAAAAAYACTACACATTGTATAGTCTTTTATTAGGTGAACAGTAATATATTTTTGTAATGTGGTTATCTCTGACTTAATTTATGATTTCATCTGCAGACTGGGTTGTGTGGGGCTCTTGAGCAGGGTCTGACAGACTCAGGAGGCTGTTAGTTAGCTACATGTCTGACTTAAAAATAACATASAGTAAATAAGAACTGTGATGATACCATTAGGGTGAGGAGCGATGTATGTCATCCTGATTCCGTGTAGAGACAGCCTGCCCCTTTAACGTATGTCATGAGRTGGAGTCAGGATGTGAAGAAGGCTGTTACTTGATGTGTGTTTCCTGGGTTTTTTCTCACTGTTTAGCTGGTGCCTGTYGGAGGCACATTAAAAGCTAAACAGTCCACAGCTGTGTCTGAATGGTTTTGTGTGGCTCACTCAAACATWCACATGTCATTATTATGAACTGGTATTAGATCTGAACAGGTAAAGGGTAACGAACATTGCTTATTTTTTTAACAAAACTGTAAAATAAAAAAGGGGTGTTTTGTAACAGAACATTGATAAGAGTTTCACTTAAAATTATATGGCAATAATACCATGTGTGGTGACTGTACAAACAGGTTTTTATGAAGCGTAGAACTCACAGATTTACAAGGATGTAAGTTATTGATATAGAAATAAAAGTGATTGTTTTTGTTTGTGTGTCTTCATAAAACTTTCCAGTCAGMCATTACAGGTTCGGATTCTAAATATGGAAGAATACGAGAAGCAGGAAAACTTCTTCATCATTCTTGAAAACCCCAAGTGGCTGAAGCGAGGATTTTCTGGTAAGAGTAAAAAGAATTCATCATTCCTACTTACAACTTGTGATTTTGGTTATAAAGAAATGTGATAATTCTAAACTGACTGTAGGAGCACCAAATATCACATGTGTAGAGCTGTGCACACGTCAGAGTCAATAATTTAAGATTATAATCAGATTTTGTATCTGTTTTACTGCACACACATGCCATTATTAATTGCTTGTTTCGGTGACCTCAGAGAAATACACTGGATGTTGGAGGAACTGGACTGATGCATGTTAATGGAGGACAACACTTAGTTAAGATTTCACAGCACTTGGTTTCTGGGGCTGTGTCCAAAATCAGAGTTTGGGTCCTCCGATGGGTGAATTTGTCTGAAGCTTACGTCACAGTGCCGCGCCATAGGCTGTCCAAATCCAAAGACTCCTCTGATGYGGCCAACAAACGTGTTCTTCTTTTGCCCCAATTTGAAGAACTGGTCTGATGGAGCCTCTGAATTTGGACACAGCCTGTAGCTTTGAATATTAAATAAATGTTTACCAAGTAAATTGTTTTTTTATATTGAGGCTATCAAAATGATGCATTGAGTCACCGTCTCTTTTTCTTTTTAGCACTACTACTTAACCAGGGTAAGTTTGTGTGTACCTGTAGATGTGATGTGTGTGGTTCATCTGCAATACTACTGTGAACAGAGGTGGAAATTAAAATTTTTCTCCACCGGCCGCAGTGGCCTTTTAATAAAGCAGGCAAATAAGATTGTAAGCCCACAAGTAGTATTAATTTAGGGTTCATTTTTAGGATAATGCAATACATCTGTTTTTGTTGTTGTTGTTTTTACCTTTATATGTGGGTCTTAAGAATTATAGTTGGGCTTTTAAAAAATACATTTAATTGGGTTGTGCCTCAAACACATTTACTATACAAAGATGAAAGAAGTTAAGACAAAGACTACAAAAATTAATTACATTTTTTTCCTGGTCATTCCTAATTTTCAGAGGCAAATCTTCTAAAATACTACAAAAGCCCTTTTTACAGTATAATATATTGAGAGCATGCACAATTTTGCAGTGTAATATTTGTTTCTGCCTTGAGCTTTAGCATGACTACATGGTAGACAAWATACATAAATGGAAATCCGCACTCATTGACAGGAAACCCCACCCCTGAGGAGGAAGAAGCCAGGAGGATTTCTGAAATGGGCAAACCCATTCTAGGAGAGCACAGCAGGCTGGAAGTCATTATAGAAGAAGCATGCAGTTTTAAGGTTTACATTTGAAATTTGTCTTGTTTACTATTTTAGAAACAATTCACTAAATACAGAGACTGATGAAGCTTTATTTTAAACGATCCCCTTAAAGCAGGCTAAGTGGACCATTTAAAATAAAGCTTCATAGGAGGTTAGAAGATGATACATTTTGTTTCAATTCTGAATTCCAGTCATATATTCCATACAAACCTCTTGAAATTTAAGTTAAATAATTGAAAAACTTTTTTGTTCCTTAACCACACTGTCACTTTTAATGGATCAGACTCCCAATGGAGTGATAGACCAGGTATGGTTTTCGCCAGTTTGCTGTGTTAGATGGATATGACTCTCTTGATAAAGTATTTAGAATCTGCATGTATGTGTCTTMACTTGAGATACTCTAAGACCACCTGCATCAGTGTGTGCTGTGTGAGCAGTGACTCAGTAAATTATTTTAAACATTTTGAAGTTGTGTATTCAAACAGTGATACAAGTAAGTATGAAGGTTTAAATGCAAAATACAACAAATCCATAATATTTGTTGTATTTATTTGACTTATACTGACAGACTCACACCAGCCACTAGGGCGCATATGTCAATGTATCTCTTGTGCGAGTCCAAGCCTTGGTAAATAGCAAAGGTCACATCAGGAAGGGCATTATTGAGACCCAGATTAACAATGATCACCACCGGTGCTGTTGATAAACAGGAAGTTGCAGAAACTGCTAGTTGAAGACCACTAGGATGGAGAATGGCAAAAGGCCATCAGAGAGGAGAAAAGTCAAGAGTACACAAGAGTACACTCTTGACTTGCCACTGGATGTGGCAGTTCATTAGTTGAAATAAGGCTTAAACGCTAGCAGAAAACATGACAAAACGAGACAAATATTTGTGGTGAAATAATGAAGGGTCTCTGATTATTTTTTTAGTTTTTTTGTAGACTCCAGTGGGAAGAAACCCTGTGCAGTGATGTGTACCACAACAGAAGCGATTTCCCAGGAGCTTGGCACTGTGTTTTTAGAAGCTATGAAAGGTTGGGTCGAAAACAAATGCCAAACAACCTCATGACTGCACGTTGTCTGCTTGGCTGCTGATCAACCACACTGAGCACTTAAGGTGTAAGAATAGGATTGTATCGACTGGTGAGACAGAGGGATGAGGCAAGAAAGGATGTGCAACAGATTAAGCTCTTTAAAGATAGAAATTGAAAAGTGAGGAGAGTGTAATGGGAAGATGAAGGAGTACTTTGAGGAGCTAATGACTGAGGAGAATAAACGGSAAAGAAAAGTAGAGGTCATAAAACCAGTCCTGGGAAGTGGGAAAGATYAGTGAGGATGAAGTTTGGAAAGCTTTGAAGAAGATGAAGAAGCAGGAGACAGTTGGACCTGATGACATAACAATGGATGTATGGAAATGTGTAGGACAGATGGCAGTGAGGTTTTTGACTTGATTATTCAATGACTGAAAAAGTGAGTGAGAAAATGCCTGACAAACAGAGCAAAAGTGTGCCTGTGCCACCTTTTAAGAACAAGGGTTRTAGCAACTACAGGAGAATTAGGTTGATCAGTCACAAGATGAAAACCTGGGAAAAAGTTGTGGAAGCTAGATTTAGACAAGAAATTAGTATCTATGAGCAACATTATGGTTTCATGCCAAGAAGGAGCACCACAGACATAATCTTTGTGTTGAGGATGCTGATGGACAAAGGACCAAAAGGGTCAGAAAGTACAGTGAGATGGAGGACTCGCTATGACTATTACCTTTTCCYTTAAATAAAGAAACAAGTCATGACTGTTTTAACTTGATCAATGTTTAAAAAAAACTCTAATTGTGAACATTTGTTGTTTGCACATCCACACAGGAAATTATGACTTCTGCCTTATTCTAAATCTGTTTAATTTATTGAAACAGAATACTGTGGACAAACTCCTCAAAGACACAAATCTGGCCTCTGTGATCGGCACCCACTCATGGAGGGAGCAGTTTGTTGAAGCAGTGACCGTAAGTGCAGGTCAGTGGTTACTTCATGTTATATTCAGAAAAATATTGCATGAAACATTTGTTGTTTGAGTCCAATATTCACAGCCAACAGACCTTTCTTTAATAGACATGTTTACATGGTGACCAGCTGTTTAGATATGACGTGCCTCCAGTAAAGATAAACTCTTCTGTTAATATAGGTCATGAGCATAACATGAAAAAATATGTTCTCGTAATTGATGTTACATGATGAAAATTATGTTTTGTTGTCGCACCACCTCAGAGAACCAGTTYTGTGCAGTGGGTTCTGGCAGAACTTTTTTTCTTGAAGGGGTATATACCAAGTTTAATGTAATTGGTCTGAAATTTGTTGGCATGTTTATTTGAAAAAGTKGGTGAACTGCACTGTTCTCATGTTGCTTCAGTTGCTCTGCTGAGGACCAGCTGGCTGAGGCTGTTMGAAAACATAGCCATCCTTACAATTCRTCCAGCAAAACTTTTAAAGATAGATAAATAAAAGACTTTAAAAATAGTCAATATATTCARTGAAGGAGCTATCACAATGTTTGTGCAYAGAGGAGACAGTAAGRAGACACAGGCAGCTGGCAGTGCAGGCTGTGAGAGATTACACCTTGGCCAGGTAGCTTAGGGATGTCTGTCAGATATAGTGGCGGTCTCTTCATGGCAAATTTGCAAATTAATGTTTTTCCTTGGTTCCAACTCYACCATCATCCACTAAAAATAAACTCTGGTACTGTATTGGTGCTGTGCTGTTCTGCAGTGGGATGAAGTTCTTGCAACACTTTCCCTTTAGAGGTTAAAATCTATGCGAATAAAGAACGCTTCAAAACTTTGTGGACAGATGTCTTATCCTGTCAAGTGTGCAGTTGCTTTAACTCTATATCTTCTTGCATGCAGTCTGATCTGTCACAAAAACAAGCCAGAGTGGGAACATCCAAAACATTAGCTACTCTTGCAATTTTTAGGCCCTAAAGTAAAAAAAATTATTCATACAAAAATATAAATACAATTTTAAAATTTGAAGGTTTTTGAGGTCTAAATTACAGCTGATCTTGTGATACCTAATTATATTATTTTGATTCCTAATTTTTAGAGATTTTCCTTTGTTTTGAAGAATGAATTTCTTGTTAGGGGTCCAAGCCTGCGGAACAGGGTAACCATGCTTCCAATGGAGCATGGAACCCTATTGTATCTGTT
>NW_013953026.1:135934-140048 GCF_001266775.1 Austrofundulus limnaeus | reverse complement strand
TATATAGTGCTTTTCTATCCAGCCAGGATACTCTTAAGTGCTTTACACTACAATCTGTGCCCTCATTTAAAACAAAATTTCCATTTTTATAAAGTTTTATAAAGACAATAAAGTTTTATCTTATCTTATCTTATCTTATCTTATCTTATCTTATCTTATCTTATCTTATCTTATCTTATCTTATCTTATCTTATCTTATTTACCCATTCATACAGCACTCTACTAGATCTCTACAAAGCTAATCCTGATAAGTCAAACTATGGAGACTAATCAGTGCATTAAATCACATTCACACACTGATGGGATACATCAGAGACAGTGGGAGTTCAGTACTTCAACATGTGACCAGATAGGGGTGGAATCCATCGCCAACTCTTGCATTAGAGGAATGACTCCACTAACCACTCAGCCACAGCCACTGCAAATCTGTTATGGTAATCGATGTCCATTACCTRGAGCCTTGAGAATAAATGCTAATTAAAATACGGCACCCTTTCTACTTGTTACAAATAACAACTGTCTCTAACAGTTGAAGTCTAGAGAGATACTGACTTAAAGTTATCAAGTCAGCCATTCTACAAAACATCACCATGATATTTGAACTGCTAACGTATTCTTGTCTTCCTGTTTCCATTATATATTAAATTCTTGTCCCAGTTGATGTTGGATTCAATGTTGTGTTTTTCTTAAACAGGTGATGAAAATGAGGAGGGAGAAGCACATCAAACACCCAACTGTTTTGACTATTTCATGCACATACTGTGCATTTTCTGGAAGATTCTGTTTGCTTGTGTCCCGCCCACTGAATACTGGAATGGCTGGGCATGCTTTATTGTGTCAATCTCTGCCATTGGCATTTTGACAGCCGTTATTGGCGACCTTGCTTCCCATTTTGGCTGCACCGTTGGCCTGAGAGACAGTGTCACTGCAGTGGTCTTTGTTGCGCTGGGGACTTCACTTCCTGGTATGTATGCTTTGGTAACTCAAACATTAAAATTTGAAATTTTTTATTCAAGTCTGGGAAATTATTTAAACTAAACTAACAAATAACCTCAATCTCTTACTTTTTAGACACTTTTGCCAGTAAAGTGGCTGCCACCCAGGATCAGTATGCTGATGCATCTGTGGGAAACGTGACTGGAAGCAATGCAGTTAATGTGTTTCTGGGCATCGGTGTGGCCTGGACCGTGGCTGCTGCATACTGGGAGGTCAAAGGAAAGGCCTTCCATGTTGATCCTGGATCTTTGGCCTTCTCTGTCACACTTTTCACAATTTTTGGCCTCTTCAGTATGGGAATATTGATGCTACGCCGAAGGCCATCTGTAGGTGGTGAACTAGGAGGGCCACAGGTTCCCAAAGTCCTGACTTCTTTGCTCTTATTCGGACTCTGGTTTCTCTACGTTCTGTTTTCCAGCCTGGAGGCCTATTGCCATATACAAGGCTTCTGAGGGAGCGCAGCTGGAGAAAGTCACATTTGCACACTGATGAACACTTCACCGGGGCCTTCACCATGAACTCTGTTGTGACACTAACTATCTGTAGGAATCAAAGTCACGATGTGACAACTGCTGCCATGCTTCATAAAACACACTACACTCATAAATGTAGATCAGTTTGAGTCCATTGCAGGACTATTCAAGTTGCACTGATGAATTTCTTTTAGATTAAATGAACGTTTGTCATAAAGAACTAACAGTGGGTTATGCGCTTCCATCTCATGGCTTTGAGGGTTGACGTTTCTCCACGTTATAAAGTGGGATCATGTTAAAACAACTTAATTTAACAACTTATGAAAATGAGCTGTGTAAGGGTAGTATCTCACTGGGCTGCAACTTGTTGTGCCCTATGAAATTTTGTTATTTCCAAAGCTGTTTATTTATCTGTTTATTGATATTTTTATTCCTTGTTTTATAGTGTAACCACATTCTGTCACATAAAGGGTCTTAACTTATAGTGAATTAACATCTCAACAGATTTATAAAAAAAAGTTTAAGAACTATATGAAATTTGACAATTTAAAAAAAATACCATCTCTTTCATAGAATAAAATTTGTACGTGTTTTACAATGTAAACAAAAACAGAATGCAATGATTTGCAAATCTTATAAATCCATATTTTTCACAATGGAACATAGTAAGTAAAAAAATTGTGTTGCAGTTTTTTTTGTGATTTTTTTCATGCACACTTTTGTGGAAGCTCGATGTGGTTTCCTTGGCATCTGAAAATCCATTTCCTCAAAGGTATTTTTAATCTAAAAAGGACAAGACAAGTAGTATTAGGRGCTCAGCAGTTTTCATCGGGTGTTTGCCTATAGCCTGCAGGAGGCGCGAGGCGGGCCGGGGGGTGGGGGAGGTGTGCTCTGCGATGAGGAAGCTCGGTTTGGAGACACAGCCCAGTGGAGGAGCTGATCTCAAAAGGCGGTTTTAGTCCCAACCAGTTGTTTTGCTCTCCTGCCTGGCTGCCTCAGGACACTACAGGATTTCTCAAACATGCATGAATGAGTCAAAGCAAGACTCTGGGTATGTTTTATGATGAGAGGATAGTGTTATAACAATATAATAAAGCTCAAAAAAGTTGATTTTACATGATATTGCCCCTTTAACAACAGCCTGTTAAACATCTAGGAACTGAGGAGACCAGTWGTTGGAGGTTTTGTAGTGTAGGRCTGTAGCTATWCAACAGTCCTGGGTCYTTTTTGTTGGATGAGAGCAAAAAGTTGTTCTAAAACTTGTATTTACTTCTCTGCATTGATACTGTCTTTCCAGACTTGTATGCCAGAGGCACTAWTGCACCTCCATACCATCAGAGAGGCAAGCTTTTGAAATGTGTGCTGATWAGCAGGTTGTWTKGTCCCTCTTTTCTTWAATATGAAGAATGTAGCATCTGTGGCTTCTAAAAATAATTTCAAATTTTGATTTGTCTGACTACAGAATCAGTGGACACCACTCAGGGCAGTGGGGGCATTAATGGGTGGGCGCATTTTTAATTTCCCAGGATGCGTAGAACCTCATRAACATAAAACTAAACACTGTTTTTGAACAATTAGGAGTTAAAATAGAAATATATATTTTATTTCAAATTAAAAGTAAAACCTAAAATCTAGTTACCTGAATAAGAACAACTGGTCTGAAACCAATGTCCTCAAGATAAGGATGCAGGGTCTCAGGAGTTCAGACATATCATCAGAACGTACATCAGAAAGTGATTCTAACTACTGCTGTATTTGTCAAACAACCTAAAAAAATGTCTTTTTTCGATATCCTCAAAAATGACCAGACTTCTGACATGACTTTGTACTTCAGTTACTCTTTGCTGTGCAGCATCACTATCATGATCAAATAGATGCTGCTTGACCAACCATTCCCCCTCCCAAAACAGAAACACAAACAGCAACAAGCGAGAAAATAAATATTGGACGTTAATATTGGCCAAGTTTTACTTAATGGACTGACACTGATATTCTAAAACATGATCACCATTGGCTGATAGAGATGTTCATATCGATATATTGTACATCCGTATTTTTTATTTGTTCAAAATTTAAGTGTCTGTGATTCACACAAAGAAATTGAGAACCCCTGGAAACACTTCAAGACATTTTGTATGGTAAATGTTATTCACCAGCAGTTGCAATCCACTGAGATACTACCTTTAAGGACATTGTACTTGGGCCTCATGCAAGAACATGTTCATATTCTTATCCTAAATTTCTCTTACTTTTGTTCGTTTGAAGGGTTCGTACGAACATGTCACGTCAGATTCAACAAACTCTTCTATCTTCGTGAAAAGTGCGTAAATGAGCTGCGTAAATTCCACCTGTTCGTATCCAGCTGCTCGTGCACGCGAGAGGAGATTAGCATAATTACCACCCCAAAAACACCATATAAGGCTGTGTTTCCTGCCTCAGATACAAGGAAGTGTCCATTCATGAAAAATGACAGCAAAAATTAAAAAGAAGAACTTTACGAGTTCAGAGATTGAAGTCCTGCTGTCAGAGATTAAGAAAAGAAAATCTGTCATTTTCAGCAGGTCAGCTGTGGGATAAAAAGAGCTGCTAAAAGTATAAACAACTGTGTAAAACCATTTTCATTCAGAAGCCACACCGTCGCGCAC
>NW_013953026.1:126032-135357 GCF_001266775.1 Austrofundulus limnaeus | reverse complement strand
GTATCTGAAGAAAATCTTAGAATACGAAAACATTGGTGAATGCCACAAATTCTCCTAAATCACTTGTACGCACAACTTAAGCACAAATCTGTGCGTACGAACGGTTCTTGCATGAGGTCCATTGTTCTTTTTTTAAGCTGTCAGTCTAATGAAGGAATACAATGAATTTAAGACTATTTGCCATTTAACAWAGCTGCTTGAAAAGGATTATTCATCCCCTGCTGTAGTCCTCTCTGTTCATTTATTGTGATATAATTTAATGTCTTTATTGTGCCTGATCTGATAAGAACAAAAATGCAATATAATTTATTTTATGTCATTGTTATTATAATTATGTTGCTATTTTAGGTGACAGTGTTTCCTTTTTACATCTTCACTGATGCAGAGGAAGACAAAACAACAGGACGTGTCATTGTGTGTGCATTCAAAGCATGATGAGGATTACCAGAAGTTGGATGCACATTTAATTAATGGTATAGGAGTGCTGTCAAGAGCAAGRTGGATAACATGCATTAATGCATAGTGTACAGTGTGCATGTGGGACTTTTTTTAGCAGACATTCAATTCAGTTAATGACAAGAAGGATAACATATAATATATGAAAACAATTTAGGTAAACTGATGCTTGATGTTATATTTTGTATTCAGTGAAATTTTAGGCAGTAAACCTCAGCRCAGGGGCAACAGACAGGACCCCCAACGCAGACTGTGTTAAGATGTCCCTGAGGTGATCCATTACATAACAGAAGGGTGTAAGAGGCAGGCAGGCAAAACATACTGTACATAAAGCACCAAGTTACTGGAATGATATATAAAGACATCTGTGCTGAGTGAAGTGGGAGACATCCTGTTCTTTAGCCTGTCTTTGTATTCATGAAAATTGTAGTGGTTGATGATTGATGAATAGTGGTTGATGATTGTAGTGGCTCATCAACCACTACAATGTTCAGTTGTCAGGCTAAAGAATAAGGCAGYTATTTAGGTATTCCAAATGACTGTAACAAGATGTAAATGCCCCTGAAAACCAAAAAAGATTTTTACAACATGTAGACAGTAAACTATGAAATAAAAGAACTGCTTGTGAAATGTGAATCACTTTAATCAAATTAAATATAATGAATATAAAACACCTTTTTTGCTCCGTTGAATGATTTTAGCATCCCCTCCCATCATGATGAATGCATTGATGTATTGCTAATTTTACAGTTACTAATTTGCATCAGGCATCACATCCTCAAATAGGTTTATAGCTATTTCCAGCATTCAAGGTTCAACTTTATCGTTTTGGTCTTTTACACCTGCTAGTATAACTAAAGTAGTTCTACAGGGGGGGTTTCAAGATGGCAGAAATACTGCACACTCCGATGGAAGAAATCTTTATTTGATCCTGATTTGTACATCTRTTATTTTCCACTTGTCCCAGAGTCAGGTCGTGGGAGCAGCAGCTTGAATAGGGAGGTCCAGCCTCCTCCCMCTCTAGCTCTATGGGAGAAAACTCATTTTAACTGCATGTATCAGTAATTTTGTTCTTATACCCAATGTTCAACAGGTTTAGTTTATTCAGTTTRTGTATATAGATCGGCTGAGAGAGATTCTATGGGGACAATGCCACTACTTATCTTAGGACTTACTTGTCCTTATCTTATTCTCTTCTATATGTTTACATCCCTGCATGTTTCTTGTGTTGCCTTTTCTGTTTGAGTCAGTTGAWAKGTGRGCAATGCTGGACATGAAAGGACTTTATGGTTCCTCAACAAGAATACTGTAAATGTGTTATATTTGTTGGTGTCAATTTTGTACTTGTTTGTAAAATTCTTCTTYCTTTTCTCTTTAATCTGTAATAGCATTGCAACACTATTAATAGTGCAGTTAGTAGAATGAATTCGTCAGGAAAGTGCATGGTCAAGGGGTACGTACTTCAGCCGTTGGTGCATCCAAAGACTAAAGTAACTGAGTAAAGCAAACAAATCAAATTAGATTAATGCTACTGAAAAGCAAAGTAACAATTATAACTTCTTCAACTGAATTATTGTGTCATATGAACATTGTAAAGGCAATATTACCAGCAGCTATGACAACAGTAACAACCACTTTTTAGGTTTAAAGTGTAATACTATGTATAATTTAGTYATGATTGCGACATCTGGTGGGCAGATGATCCAGGTCCTGCATCGTCCATCCCTTTGTGGCAGCATTTGAGCATCGTCCCCTGTGTGACATCCTACAACCTGCAAAAACAGACTAAAACATGGCAAAAGGTTTTGATCAAATCAAATGATTTGTTTAMTCCAAAGAATCAGTGATTTATAAAGTTAAATCAGGAAAATTAACAAGGSTGCCCAAACTTTCRCACMACACTGTATGYCCTCAAGTTAAAGATGTACAAGCTATACATAACTGTCAAGAGACCAAAGCTGTAAACAGTGAAACTAAGTAAAAAGAACTATTAAAAATACTTTCTGTCAAAGTGGACATAATCTATAGCCGTCTCATGTGGAAGAGCAGAATGATTTTAAAAAGAGTCAATACAAAATTTGATTCCACTGGCTTGAYGTGACTGTGATTTCAAGAGACCTGGACCAAGAAAGTGACAACACTCAAAGTATATGTYCATGATCAAGAGAACAGATGATCAAAACATCAGGTCACTGAAACCTATGACAAAATTACAAGTTAAATTAACTGCAAATTGGAAACTGGTTTAAAAAAAAAGAGTGAGTGAGGAAAAGTGATYCGGGGTGAAATCAAGGAACCTGAGTTGTTTCAAGACTCTTGAAACAACTCGGGTTCCTTGATTTGGCAGGTTCCCTGCCAAATCAGGCTGCAAAATTAACTTTTACTTCACTCCATCACTCTCTCAAAGATTGGACAACAAAAGCTGCCAATGAATTAGTTTGATGCATAAATAAAGTGATGTGGTKGTAAAATGAGGTAACCTCCAGGGTTGCAGTGATAAAAAGCACAGTGTGTTTGTGGACAGATGAACAAACTTGATTTAATAATACTGATGCTGAAAAATCAAACATTTCTGCAAAACTAATATTCTTATTCTGGTTTATTCTTCCAGTGAAAAACAGTCCAAACAAAACTTATTTCTGCATTCGACAMCCTAGTAGCTTTCGAAATGCGTTCAAATAAAACAAAAAGAATCCAGGTCCCTTTTATTAAATGGAGGAACTAAAAACATAAGTTGTTACTGTCAAAAGGACATGCTGATTTTTTTTCCTTGATTCAATTCAATTGTTTTTCTAAGGACAAGTGAAAATATCCAGTTTTTTTTATTTATCTGCTTGCTGACAAACCAAACATTAGTTTGTTTCTCAATCTCCATCACATGTTCATTTTTTCAAGTTTAAATTACGTTGACAGGAACTAATTTTGCTTTTCAAAAGTGATCCCAGAAGTCTGGCATCACAATGAATGAGGGTAACTGTTCCTCTGGAACTGGATTCAAAACAGATCTTGTTTTTAAGAAGATACACTTTTTGATTTTAAAGATGTGGTTCTTTTAAGTGTTTATATGCCACCAGAACACAACATTGCTCAGCAGGTTTTGTCAGCTGCACTCTGGTGCATTTTTTTCAATACCTCCTCCTGGACAGGTAATAAATGTTTCAAGATAAACCATTTGATTAAAGCTGCAGTATGCAACTTTTACAAAAACCTTTTTTGCTTTTTTATTAAAACTGTCAACAGGTTGTGACAGTATGGTATGAGAAATGCATTCAAACTACAGAGAATAGAGATCCCTTTTATTAAATGGACATGCAGTTAGTACTGGAGCAACGAGGAGGCAGAGGGGTTCGATTTTTTCTCAGATTATCTCACATACTGTCAAAATATAAAAGCAAATATATAAACTTCTTTTTATGAAAGTTACATAGTGCAGCTTTAATCGCAAAGCTCAAGGCAAACGTTCATGCACATATAAGTAACTGCAGTTATGAAGTCTTCCCTTTAACAACTATTTTCCCTAACTAAGCTCTTCCCTAGTCTTCATCCAGCACATGCAGTGGGTATTTATGTACTGAAGCCCAATGGGCCAGAGAGTGATCAGACAAAGCATCAACTCTCCTGGAACCCATGGATGTACTCCCAAGCAAAGCTTTAACCACATTTGGCTGCAACACAAACCCCTGCAATGATCCTAAAGAGGAACATTGTTAAGCTGACAGGGGAACACTCCACAATGCCTTTTGATGCAGTATGCATGAAAGAAAAACATTCAGATGGTGTACCACCATAAACGAAGGGGCCTTTTAATATTGTGTCTTAAAAGAGCTTCACACCCTGAATTCTGCGTTAAGATGTATGCAGCTTACACATAGCCAAAACACAGTATAGGGTTGTGGTAACTGTAGTAAGTCTGCAGGACACCTGAGGACACAATGGGCCTCATGCAAGAACATGTTCGTATTCTTATCCTAAATTTCTCTTTTGTTCGTATGAAGGGTTCGTATGAACATGTCACGTCAGATTCAACAAACTCTTCTATCTTCAGGAAAAGTGTGTAAATGAGCAGCATGGACTGATTAAACAACAACCTTTCAGGCAACATTGCATTCACAGACCTTTATACTCTGACTTACTGTCCTTCTTGGTGGCAGTTTTCATTTAGAACAGAGTTCCCACAATTCTTTGCGTGGCAGGAAGCAATTACAGCTACTTCATTGGACAACAATCCACCTGCAGTTCTGATCTGAGAACCACGCTCAGCTGTGCTGTTTTCCTCTCTGAAGGACATTTCAGCAATAAATATTAAATTAAATAAAGAAATAATAATAAATAAAGAAACATGAAACAGTTTAAATTCATGCTCTTATTTTGAACGTAACTGGTGCCTGTTCTTTGTCTTGTAGCCCAATGATTCCTAAGCAGGGATACACGAGCATATTACAGGGGGTTTCATGGAAAAATTTCCCAGGTGTGTAAAAAAAATTAATAAAAAGAGGACTGAGATTTGTAGAGCTCCTGTAATTTCTGCAATGCGGAGTTTGCAGACAGAATCACAGAGTTAACGCAAACAAAATCCAGCATAAAATGTGAAATCTCATGGAATTTGCTCATTTGGGTGAGTTTCTGACATATTTTGGACAATACAATGTATTTTGGATGCAGCTGTTTTCTGTACCTGCCATTACCTGGTTTATTTATTTAATTTAACTATTTATTCACTTTCAAGGCAACACTTTTATTTTTATGTTTGATTTGAGTTTGAAAAATATGAAAAGCCTGAGAAATGAGTTCTAGGGGGTTAAAATAATTTTAATTTAATAATCAGTTGTTGTACATTATAGATTTGGAGAATCAGCATTACGTTTGACTGAAGGGGTACTAGTGGTATGACAAAATGGCTCAGGCGGTACACGAGTCTAAAAAGGCTGGGAACCACTGCTCTTAAGTCCTGAAACATTCCAGGACTTTCAGGACCTTGGACAGTTTGTTCAGTCCTACACACTGTCCAGGGTTCTAAAACATTCCAGCACTTCCAGGACCTTGGACAGTTTGTTCAGTCCTTCACACTGTCCAGGGATCTAAAACATTCCAGCACTTTCAGGACCTTGGACAGTTCCTTCAGCACTTCACACTGACTAAAACCCAAACGGGCAAGGATATTACAGGGAGTGCGTGGAAATATTTCCCAGGTGTGTAAAATAAATAAATAAAAATATACGATTCCATTTTGTGTTGATTCCGCATTGCGGAAATCATTGGGCCCTATATACCCCAATCCTATTTTTATTTATTTTACACACCTGGAAAATTTTTCCATGTACATATATCAAAATGATTGCATACCCCAAGGGGTACACGTACCCCTGGTTAGGAATCATTGCAATAGAGACCTTTGGGATGTGGTRGAACGGGAGATTCTCATCATGGCTGTGCAGCTGACAAATCTGCGGCAACTGTGTGATGCTATCATGTCAGTATGGACCAGACTGTCTGAGGAATGTTTGCAGTATCTTGTTGAATCTATGCCATGAAGAATTAAGGCAGTTCTGAAGGCAAAAGGGGGTCCAACTGAGTACTAGCAAGGTGTACCTAATAAAGTGGTCAATGAGTAGAGTGGGTMTAAAAAAGTTATAAATTTCCTGAAAGTGGCTGGAAACAACTGAAGGGCAGATAGACAGTCATTATTAAACATATTTAGGACACTAATAAGATCAAATATAGACTATGGCAGTATATGCAGCAGCTAAAACAACATTACAAACAAACAGATTACAGTGAAGGGTGAATTATGCACATATGGATACAGGAGCAGTGAGAACTACACCCATTAATGCACTATTAATGGAGACTGGTGAGACTCCACTGGAAATTAGAAAAATAAAATCACCACTAGTAAATTGGATACATAAAGTTAGTAAGGTAAATAATGTAACTTCAATAATGTTACAAAACTTTTGGGAATACTCTAAATTCCAGTGTTATGAATTTGGATGGATTGTGGACAAATTGATTAAAATGTATAGAGAATAAAGAAATAGTGCAGTTTAATCCTATTAGTGCTATTGCTCCATGGATATTTCCTGAGGTAAATTTAGACATGAGACTTCTTAAAATGAAAAATGATTGAAATCTAAATAAAAAAGGTGTAAAACTCTTAAGAAACTCATGGCAATTACGTTAAAAAAATTTTTGGACGGTTTTAAAAACGAAAAAGGATGTACGGGAATAGTAATATTTATTCCAGAGTTTAAAATATGCATTTCTAAATGCTTATCAGATCAAATATCTGTTTTTACAGCTGAAATGGTGGCAGACTTGTAAAACACATGAGCCTGAAAAGGAGAGATTAATTAAAATAATGAAAAATAACCTATTGGGAACTGAAGAAAACATTTAGATATATTTACAACACAAAACTAAAATTTTAATTTATTTGATGAAAAGTGGTGTCGCTGGACACTCGTGTACAGTAGGTGGCGGTATGCAGCTGAAATATGCTTGTGATCCGCCACAACAAAAACAAAGAAGAAGAAGAAAAGGGGACGACAACAACATGGCTGMCACTGCATCCCGACACTACGGAGAAGGAAGCAGAGCAACAAAAAGACAGAAAACTGAGGACGGAGGAATGACAACGGTGAGGGTGTCTCTAAACACYGTTGATGAAATTGCAATAAATATGTTCGTTTTTCCTTTTCCAATACAAGAAATGTGTGCGAAGAAGATATATTTGTACTTACAGCTAAAYCGTACAGGCTAGCTTATTAGCTGCTGTTGCGGAGTTAGTTTATTGAGTGTTTTTATATATTGAKAAGAAAAAAGCAAGCTGTACAGGGTTATTGTATTTTCAGGTCAGTGGAAGTAAAGATATAATACATAATTTATTAACGAAAGATAAGAGTATACTTTTTAGGCCTGGTTATTTCTATACATGAAAAAGTGAGTTTTGTCAGTTTGCAAATCAGTGTATTTTATAACTTAAGAAGCATCATGTTTTTGTCTTATTTCTTAGGAAAGTTAYGAAAACCGCCACAAACCACTGGCATCTCCCGTGGTGCACATAAGGGGATTGGTTGACGGTGTAATGGAGGCTGACATTGTGGAGGCTCTGCAGGAGTTTGGAACCATCAGGTTATTAATTTATCTCACCTGAACATCCAATAGGGATGTGGACATTTTTTTTATTCCATCCATCCATTTTCTTCCGCCTATCCGGGGTCGGGTCGCGGGGGCAGCAGCTTCAGAAGGGAGGCCCAGAYCTCCCTCTCCCCAGCCACTTCTTCCAGCTCCTCCGGGGGAACTCCAAGGCGTTCCCAGGCCAGCCGAGAGACATAGTCCCTCCAGCGTGTCCTGGGTCTTCCTCGGGGCCTCCTCCCGGTGTATTCTACACTAATATTAAATCTGACAGCAGATTCCAAAAGAACATTATGACCCATACAAAATAACACAAAATCATGATTATCTCAAGTATGAGGGGAGATTATGTTTGTTTAGGTGAAATCAGCTCATGTTTTCTTGCTGCAGTTCACAACGGAACCAACATGATCATTTCACCTTATTCTTATCCATTTTAGCTCACTTCCTTCAAGATATCACCAAGAAATTTTAGGAAAAGATTCACATTCAGGTTTTTGTAGGAAGCATCTTATCTAKCSTGGTTAAAACCAGCCCCWTGTCCTACGCTTTGCTTCATTCGAGGGTCTGGACTCTCGGCTATAGAGAAGAGATTCTTGCTGGAGGCGTGGCCTCTGAAGTTTAAAATGATTGGATCAGTTGGCCGTGTACGCCAGCTCCAATGTGAAGGAGACTAAGCTAAGAAGTTAACCGGAAATTGCGTGTGCTGTAAACAACCCTACTGAGAGGAGAAATATACCGAGCCGAACGAGACGACTGTAAATCAGAGCTGCTGCTTTGTCAGATGAATTAAATTTATTCTGGAAGCCTAATCAACACAGACTGGCTTCATTCATTTCCTCCACTGCCATTGCTAAACTCACAAGCAGACACTGCGCCAAAAATTGACGTCATTCAAAACTCTGTCTTCTGTTCTCTGATTGGCCCGAACAAAATTCTCCTGAAGAAATCCTTGTCTATGGGAGAAATCCCAGATGGAGCAGTGAAGGGAAAATMGAACTGAGCGGAACTGCGTAGGAAGGGAAGGCAAGGGCCAGGCCATCTTGTATCCTAAAAACTAATAAAACAATAAAACTGCATCATCAAATCAGCTTAATTTTAAATTTATATATTTAACAGGACGGTGCATATTAATTACAGTACATCTGCAACATGCCAGAATTAGCCAAAGGCTAGTTTTCATCTGTAGTCCTGGTGTCCAGTGTGWACAGTGGCACCCTAGGAAAACGTAAAATATTAAAGAATAAAATCATCAACAATTTAAGAACAGCATGCGTAAGGCAGTGTAGATTCATTACAAGAGAAACAACATTAACGGTAAAAACAGTGTAATACAAATAAAAGTAGTTCAGAAAAAAAAACAGCAACAGCAAAACATTTTAGTAAGAAAAGAGCATAAAATCAGCAATGAAAATATCAAGCAAAATAAAACAGAGTAAGACATTGAACAACTTAATGTGTCGTAGAAAACAAGGAAATTAAAACAATTTAAAAACCACGTTGACATCTGTTTTGTAAACCAATGACAGCGTATGAAATGTGTCAGGTGACAAAAATGAGCGTCAACACACTTTGCTGACAAGRGCTATTCCGGATTTTTTTTAAAACGTACTTTGACGTTTCAAATCATTATCAAATTTGGAACATTGGGCCTCATGCAAGAACCGTTCGTACGCACAGATTTGTTCTTAAATTGTGCGTACGAGTGATTTAGGAGAATTTGTGGCATTCACCA
>NW_013953026.1:123382-125182 GCF_001266775.1 Austrofundulus limnaeus | reverse complement strand
TTTGTACGAACAAAAGTAAGAGAAATTTAGGATAAAAATACAAACATGTTCTTGCATGAGGCCCATTGACAGATAAAATAATGTTCTTCATGTCAACTTATCTCTTTAAAGGGTCACTAGAAAAACTCGGGTGATTTACTTTGATCTTATTTTGAAAAAAGTGTCTCTTCAAAACGCATCAACAAAAATTAAAAACTCGAAAACGAGGCTGTAGCTAAATACCTGACTAGGGTTGGATATCGAAATTCGGTTCCAATCTAGCACCGGGGCGAACATCAACAGTAGTACACAGACCGAAACACAACAATAACTTCGGTGCCTCAAAGAAAGCTGTTAAATTGCGCCCTCTGGTGTTCATTGTTAACAGTGACAGCCTCGGCACTCAATCTCCACGGACGCTCTTGTACGCGGTTCGTCTCGACCTCGGCCCAATGCATCTCTCCAAGCGCGCTCCATGATGCTGTGTCAGCTACAGAATTAAAAATGAAATTTTAAAGTTTTTAATGGTCTGGCCTCATCACATTCATGTGATCTTCTTAACATCTACACTCCAGTCAGAGCRCTCAGGTCTACCAACCAGTTCCTGTTAGATGTTCCTAGATCCAAACTGAAATATAGAGGTGCCCGGGCTTTTGCAATAGCTGCTCCAAAGCTGTGGAACAGTCTACCTCTTCAGTTCGGTCAGCAGAGACGAATCTTTTAAATCTTTGCTGAAGACCCATCTCTTTTATTTTTATTTTTTGGCTTTGATTAAGATAGAGTTTGAGGTTCAATTTGAGCTTTATTATATATTATAGGGTGTTTCTGCATTTGTATCTATTATTTGTTTTGTTTTTGTTACAAGCCTTGACTGAACTGTAAAGCACTTTGATCAGCTTTTGTTGTTTTAATGTGCTATATAAATAAATTTGACATTGACATCTCCAACACATAGGCAGACACTGAAGTGATAAATAGGTGTTTTTGTCATAAAATCAAGAGTAGAACAAAGGTTTTATGAGCTGTAGGTAAAAACTGAACTCTCTCTCTCTCTCCCTCTCTCTTTTATTTTGACAGTTATGTGGTTATGATGCCAAAGAAAAGACAGGCTCTGGTGGAGTATGAGGACCTGAATGGCTCCTGTAATGCTGTCTCATTTGCAGCTGAGAACCAGGTTTACATTGCTGGACACCCTGCATTTATTAATTACTCCACCAGTCAAAAGATTTCTCGACCAGGAGATTCAGACGACACCAGAAGTGTCAACAGTGTGCTGCTGCTCACGATCTTAAACCCCATCTATCCTATCACCACGGTAATGTGCTCACAGTTACTGTATGATTGATTTTCAGCTTTGAGATTAGTGGGTTCAAACTTTTGTTTGTGTGTGTGTAATATGTTGTATTATTATAACGTGTGTTATAGTTGAATGTTTGACACTTAAATTATAATAGTTTATTTGTCATGTGCTGTATTCAGTTTATTTTATTTATTTTTTTTACTTTGAACAACATCCAATCAAATATCTGTTCTAATATTCACTGCCTTTGATGTATTTATTACTGTACATTGAACAGCAAATCACCAATAACTATAGTATAATTTCCTTTTGATGAAATAAAGTAAAACAATGGGCCTCGTGCAAGAATGGTTCGTACGCACAGATTTGTTCTTAAGTTGTGCGTACGAGTGATTTAGGAGAATTTGTGGCATTCACCAATGGCTACGTTCACACTGCAGGTCTTAATGCTCAGTTCCGATTTTTTGAAAAAATCCGATCTTTTTGTGTGAACGTTCACATTACATTTTAAATGTGACCTG
>NW_013953026.1:112662-119977 GCF_001266775.1 Austrofundulus limnaeus | reverse complement strand
ATTCCAGTGAAATATATTTATGTTTGTGGTTGTAATGTGACAAAATATGGAAAAGTTCAAGGGGTATGAATACTTTTGCAAACCACTGTATTTGAGTTTGGATCTTAGCCGGTGCTGTTTTATACAGAACTCCTTAATACAACAAGGAATTTCTTACTGACTTGGCTGATTTTTTGTTAACGATCCTGCCTAAATATGACAGAGTTTTGCTAGTTGGAGATTTAATATTCATGTGTGCCCTGACAAACTGTTGATTAAAGACTTTTTTATAGTATTGATTCTTTTAATTTTGTTCAGTTTGTCTGATACAACACAAGAATGTGATCATACTTTAGATCTTGTTTTAGCTCATAGTTTTAATGTTTTTAATGTTTGTGCTGTCTTTTCGGTCTACATGCCTGTAGTGTTTGACATGCCAGTCTTTTAACTTTTAACTAAATTGTGTGTGTATCTGTCTTATATTAATTCTGATTGTTGTGGAATTCTTCCCCCTATAATTTAAATTTAAAAAAATGGAAATTGTGAAAGTCAACAAACTGACAAAGTGTTAGGCAGCACATTTAAGTTTCATTCAAGTTCAAAGGTGATSCTTAACAAGGAAACTTTACAAATCTTTCTCTTTGTCATCCAGGATGTGCTCTACACCATTTGTAACAACTGTGGTCCTGTACAGAGGATTGTCATCTTCAGAAAGAATGGTGTCCAGGCAATGGTTGAATATCCTTTTCCGTTTTTTTTTTCTCTGTATCATATGACTGAATAACATAAACTAATTTTACTTGAACCCTCAGATAAACTCATATTAGACCCTAACTTTTTGGTGCTACATTTGATTCAGTTCAAAGTGCTCAGAGAGCAAAAGCCTCTTTGAATGGAGCAGACATCTATTCTGGCTGTTGTTCTCTAAAGATTGAATATGCCAAGGTGAGTGTAACCATGCAGTGTCGAGCTACCATTTGTAACAGAAGAATAGTTCAATTGAGCTCAGTCGAACTGTGACATTTTTTCCCTAATAATATGTAATGTAATGTGTTTCTTTCCTAAAGCCTGCACGCCTTAATGTCTTTAAGAATGACCAAGATACATGGGACTACACAAACCTGAGTGGTCAAGGTAACATTTCAGTTTGTTTGTAGCTTGTATTTTTTCTTCTCTTCTCATCTGTATGGGATGGTTGGGGTTTCCTGCCTCCAGAGGTATTGCCTTTGATCTCAAACAAACTGCTTCTCTAAGCAGCTCTGTGTTCGTTGGCAGTATTTCTGTGATGCCATCTTATGRATTGTTTCACCACACAACAGGTGCAAAGTAAGGGCATGAGGAGCAGCCTTAAGGACAACCTTCATTACAAGCTCATRCATGTGAAAAAGATAGAGCGCACACTATAGCAATAGATGCTAAAGCACTGTGTTTTTGTTGTTGTTTTGTTTGTTTTTAACATAGGTTCACTTTCCCTTTAGCATGTCACAGCTCCACAATCTCACTTTGCTGCCTACACAGATTCAGTTAATAAAATACTATGTTACACCTGTTAGCTTTCTTTAAAAACATAGTGGAGATTTTTACCATAGAATAACTGGGACATTATATCATATGGTTGAGTTGCCTTGTTGGACTGATCAACACACTTCTAGTTAAAGGTCCCAATAAATGACATTTGAAATATCTAGTTTTCATCATATGTGACGTATTTTTATTTATTTACAAGTCAAGTTTTATTTTTTGATGTAGGTTAAACAGTTTTCACATTCAAAAGTTCACATTATTACTGTAGATAATTGCCCATTATCCATTGACTTTAAAGTAACAAATTGTAAGTAAGCCTGTGTTTAGCGGGAAAAAATACTTAAACTCAAATTGCATGATTTGCAAACTGTTTACTTGCTTTTCATTCAGTTAATTAGGATTAAAACCTTCATAAATGGTAATGACAGATCATACAAAAGCAGTTTTGTCTGCACAGCTGAAACAAAATCTGAGTTTTTGTTAGATAAGTGATCTTTATGACGTGTTGTGACCATTAAAACAAAAATAAAATCAATAATAGAGCCTAAGTCATGTTTTCTACACCACTGAGTTAAAATCACTAGAGGGAGCTGCTCTCCAGTCCACTGCTACCATCTGTGACAATATGGAGGAGCAAAGATGGCAACCAAACAGGGCAACAACTGGATCTGTCACAAATTATTTATAGCCTTTTTGCAATAATTAAATATAATTATTGTTACTTTCATTCAATAATTATTTTAAACTGAATAATGTYGAGTCTGTTGTACCATCCGAAGTCAGTCAGTAACTTAAGACTTAAGCTATGTGAATAATTATGACTTTGTCTAGTGTTAACGTATATTCATAATTTTCTTTCTGTCGTAAATAATATTCACCAGTTGAAACTTCATACCTGGTGATACTTTAGGATGAAACTTGTTTCTATTGATATTGGCCAACCATCTTCTCAGTATTCAGGTTTGTCTAATGGGAACCTAAAAATAGTCAAATATATACGTATATTCTTTTACATTCTAAATGTTACATAAAGCGAAGGCAAAACTAGCTTRTAATACACTGCCTGGCCAAAACAAAGAGGACACACACTCTGTTGGACCGCCTTCAGCTTTGATTACGTAACGCATTCACTGTGTGTGATTTTCATCCAGTGTTGCATTAATTTTTCACCAAGATCTTACATTGATAGTGGAGTCTGACCTTCTCCAGCACATCCCAAAGATTCTCAATGGACTCTGTGGAGCCAATCCATGTGTGAAAATGATGTCTCATGCTCCCTGAACCACTCTAACAACCCCAACCATGAATCCTGGCATTGTCATCTTGGAATATGGACGTGCCATCAGGGAAAACACAATCCATTGATGGAATAACCTGGTCATTCAGTAAATTCAGGTAGTCAGCTGACCTCATTCTTTGAGTACAGACTTTTGCTGAACCTGGACCTGACCAAATGCAGCAACTCCACATCATAGCACTGCCCCCACAGGCTGTACAGTAGGCACTAGGCATGATAGGAGCATCACTAGGCATGATAGGAGCATCACTTCACCTGCCTCTCTTCTTGATGCACCCATCACTCTAGAACTGGGTTGATCTGGACTCATCAGACCACATGACCTTCATCCATTGCCCCTGAGTACAATCTTTATGCTCCTGAGCAGATCGAACCTTTTTTTTTTTGGTTTGTCTGTGATTAGTGGTTTTCTTAAGGCTACGCAGCTGTTCAGTCCCAATCCCTTGAGTTCACTTCGCATGGTGCGTGTGGAATTGCTCTTACTTTCAATATTAAACACAGCCAGGAGTTCTGCTGTTGGTTTTCTTTAAACTGACTTCACCAAACGTTTAAGCGATCGCTGATCACAATCATTCAGGATTTTTTTCTGGCCACATTTCTTCCTCAAAAACAATGGATCCCCACTATCCTTCCAGTTTTTCTTAACCCAATTCTAGTAGTTTCTTTAATCTCCTTAGATGTTTTCTCTGCTTGATGCCAATGATTTGACCCTTCTCAAACAGACTGACATCTTTTCCACGACAGCAGGACGTGTCTTTTCACATGAGAAGCAACACGTAGCACCAGTTGGAGTTAATAACTTGTTGCCAGTTGAAAGATAATCACCCATGCAGTAATTATCCAATAGGAGGCTCGTACCTATTTGCTTGGTTAAATCCAGGAGGCCATTTTGTTTTTGGCCAGGCAGTGTATTTCATATTTTGTCCTAAATAGTAGCATGATTCAGCATAGTATATTAGTATATTAATATGCTACAGAAACTAAAATCTATTAGCCAATTTATTAATTAATAGTGATTACATTGGCTTATAAACTGCTACATTATTATCTTCAATTCTGGTCAGATTACATCCATATTGAGGTAAATAAAATGAAATCAATTTACTTGTGAAAAGAGAAATGTTTTCCCATTTTTCAGCTTTCTAGCATTTTAGCATTAGGTAGCTTTTATACACTCTCATATAATAATGTTTTGGTTAATATTATCCTTATTGTTGTACAGTTTTGTAAGTCCAGACGCTGGCCTAGTCTGATTACAGCCACCACTAATACAGTAAATCACATTGTCATGTGACAGTGTTTCCCCTCTCGTTGTACAAGGAGGGTGGCCCACCCCCACCTAATCTTTCTCTTTTTCTCTATTAAGTATATCGCTATCCACCATGGTACAATTCAGGATTAATGCTAATGTAAAGCAAAAGTTGTTTCTTCTTTTCAGTTGCTGTTGGACTTAAAGTCCAACACCAACCATTTTTTCGTAGTACATATCCAGCTAAGTATTAAAAAGCCATAACAAAAAATGTTTTGTGGAGTGCATTGAAAAAAAAAAGTCAAACTGGTTTTAAAAACATTGTTTTGGTTTTTTTGATGATTTTAAACGGCTGCTTTAGATGGAACAATTAAAAATGAAACGGCAAATTGTCCTGATGCATTTCAGTAATCCAGGTAGAAAAAATAAGTAGGTCCTCTGGATGGGTTCTTCTTTAGTGAAATGTTTTGTCTCTTCTCCAAGAGACTTCTTCAGTCTGATGAGTTTCAGGTGAACTCAGCCTTATAAGCACTGCCTCCACATGGACAAACAAGTTAGTCACATGCAAAAGAGGGCCATCGCCTAACAATAGGCTTGATTGGCTCAATTGTTCATAGAGGGTCATGTGCCCCATCACATTAGAGAGACAAAAACAAGGGGACGTTGAACCCCGCTTGCACTCACTACATACACATAACACAACACGGGTCAGGTGATGGGGCACATGACCCTCTATGAACAATTGAGCCAATCAAGCCTATTGTTAGGCGATGGCCCTCTTTTGCATGTGACYAACTTGTTTGTCCATGTAGAGGCAGTGCTTATAAGGCTGTTTCACCTGAAACTCATCAGACTGAAGAAGTCTCTTGGAAGAGAGACGAAACGTTTCACTAAAGAAAAACCCATCCAGAGGACCTACTTATTTTTTCTTTTTGAAACGGCAAATTGTTAAAGACGTTTGTTAAATGATATACGTATTCTCACAAAGAATAGCTCAATACTCTTTAACACAAAATTTAAAATTCTCACAAATTTGTCCTCTAAAACTGCTGATTTCTGAACTTAAAACACTCTCCAGCCTTATTCAAACACTAGAAAAATGTTTGAAAAAATGTTCGAAACTTTACATCTTTTCTGGGGGAGGGCCATCAGACACCTCTTGAAACCCTGTAGATAGTCAGCCYCCTCCATTTTCAAAACAGTCTACTACTGAAACTTTTGAAAACCCTGATTTCTCCCAAAGTTATTTGTCAAGTGTAAAAAAATGTAGGAAAGTATAAAAAGATGGGTTGGCTGTAGCAGAGTGGTTATGGGAGTCGTCCTGTTCGACCCTCTGTTCCATCCATCTCATTCGTTGTGTTTCTGGGTACACGGCAGCCCTGCCTCTGTCAGTCTTCCCCAGGACAGCTGTGTGTGAAAAATAATTTATTAAATAGATTTTGTTGTAGACAATAGTTTTTGTGACTTAATAATAAAATATGTTTTATTCAAAAACCACAAACCACTRAGAATTTTAGCCCTTAAGACAGATTCAACTCTTCAACTTCCCTGATTAAACCACAGTATTGCTAAATTTAACCATGAYAAGTTATTATATAATCAATTTAAGTTTTTTAAACCAGGTTTTCTTTTTTATGTTAAACTTTATTACAACTACCGTATATAAGTTAATTTTGTGTTTGTTTGTTAAACTTCTTTATTTTCCTCCAAACAAAAATGTGTCAACATTTTTTATTCATTACATATATTACCAAAACATGTACATAAAGTATTTTTTGTTGTTTGAAATGATGTCCTGTTTGTGTTGCTAAAATAACCTACAGGTACTCCTTGTGTCCTTACTGTACAAACTCATACAGACGTAACTGAAAACAAACACAGTGACTTTTACAACAGCTAATGTAAATATGCTTTTTGGTGCATATGGAACACAGTGGGCCAACAAATACTGGAACACAACCTCAGTTTACCCACATCTTCACCAGCTGATGAGGATATCAYTTTATTTTTGATGGTGGATAGTAGACACTTTTTCAGTTTCAAGGGACAGAAATACTTTGGGGCCATGCAGACACCTTCGCCCATTACAATCTGACCTTAACAGATAACAATAACTACAGCATCTTTACCAGTACAGTACATGTCATCTACAGACGTCTGAGGAGTCATCACTTTGACACAACACATTGATGAAGGCAGGACTAAAGGTGTGTCTGTGTGTGGTCATAAGTCACACCTCTTGTCTCTGGGATATACCTGCCAAAACACTACAGCAGGGATCAACAAAAGGACATTTCTGACAGACGACACCACATACGGGGGAAAATTTTTAAAAAGAGGCCTTTTTCTTCTTGTCTCTACCTTCCAACACACAACCGAACCACCATGACAGCACATCATCATGCAGATGAACATGCTTGGCTTCTTTGCAAAAGCTTGGCAGCAATTCAACAACAACTAAGCAGCATATGAGCACCCATTGATACATGAGAAGAATTATCCATAGGGGACCCTTGAAGACACAATCATCAAACACCTGCCAAGCATACAAGCACTGAGGCAAACAGATTAAAATACCTTTTTCAAACCTTTCTGGACACTACCTTGCTACCCTTTTTCTTCCTCCTGTCTCTGCTGTTCTTGTTGTTTTGCGTTGTTTCAGTTTTCCTTTTTTTGTACTGGCCCACAGTGATGCTTTTAATGCCTCCCGTGTGATGCAGGTATGGCTCAGTGTGTCTGTGGACTGACAGCCCACTCTCAAATGATGCATATACCCTGCTTTGTGGTCAGAGTACGGTAAGATGGAAATTAGCCTCTAGTAACTTTAAAACAAACAAGCAGCAAGTCTAAACCCAACATGGATGTGTGGATGTACTTTTCTATTTGGTGGTGAAGAAACAAGAAAGGAAAGAAGAAAAGACTGATGAAGAAAAAATAAGTTGTCTGGAGTCATATTGGCATTAGCATCTTTGCCGAAGACAACTTCCCCACCTACCCACTGTATCCTATGCTTCATGTGTGTTGCTGTAAGTACTTGAATGAGTAATTATTGATGAACAGTTTAAAGAAAATGTGCTACAACATCTTGGCTGTTAATCTGTTTTAGTTTCCAAAAAGCAGTTTCGACAATCATCATTTTTTCTTTGAGCAGCATGTTTTTTAAAAGGATCCATGAGTAGATGTAACATTACACTTTATTTAATAAACATATATTTTAACTGCAAAATAAAGACTGTAAAAATACTGTAGGATGTTCAGTTTTTATC
>NW_013953026.1:104410-110659 GCF_001266775.1 Austrofundulus limnaeus | reverse complement strand
AATACGACTCAGCCTGCAACTGAAAATATAGATGGAGGACCTCAGTTTAGCTTGTTTGTTGAGGTAGTGCTGAGCTAATACATAAGTCAATAGTGCAAAGGCTAACAGGCTAAGCTGAGGTTCTTCTTCCATGAAGCAGCTCTGTTGTCCTCCATCTACATTTTCAGTTACAGGCTGAGTCATTTCTACCTTCTCCTCTCTGTCAATACTCTCTGGTTTCATTTAAAAGAGCAAATCTTCAGATATTGTCCAAGCTTAAACTTCAGGGTGGATATAGCTCGCTAGCAGCCTCGCACCGAGGACCTAGTTGATGTCATCATTTACCCAGAATGCTTTATGTGTAAATAAAATGGCTCCGTCAATGTTAAAATATATTCTTAAAAATTTACAAAACTAAACAGCTTTTTTACAGTCTTTATTGTACAATTAAGATATATGTTTATCAAATAAAGTCTAATGTTACAACTAATCAGGGATCCCTTTAATAAAAAGAAATTGCTACATTAAAGTATTAAAAGGATTTATGACCTGTCAGTAGCTTTTTTTGCTGTCAAGTAATTACAAAAGATACTTTAAAAACTTTATTTTTGAAGGAATTTTGTGGTTTTTGTTGCTTTTACTGCTGGTTTATAAAACTGCTTAAGTTCTTATTCCCAATTACGCATTGTGATGTTATGAATTCTAGTAGGGCTATAGAGTGCGACATACTGTATATGTTGCATGTGCGATGAAAAAAAGCTTTGGGCTATAAAAAAGTATTCACACTACACTGGTACAACTGCTTTGCAAGCTTCCTTTTTTATTTTCGTTTATTTTATTCTTTTTGCTAGGCATGGCATGGTTACCTGAGGTGGGTAATGTACCCAAAAATTTTACTCAATTAAGAGTAGCATTACTTCAACATATTTTTACTCAAGTCAAAGTAAAAAAGTAGCCATCCAAGAAGTGACTCAAGTAAGAGTAAAAATGTATTTGTTAAAAAGGCTTCTCAAGTACTGAGTAACCAATCGAGACGTCATTCATTTAATATTTAAGTTTACATCATCAGACAGACCAAAATACAGTATAAAGCTGGGTGGAAATGTTGGTATTTTAAAAATCAGAATGAAAACAATTCATATAAATAGCATAATAACAAATTCGGCAAAACAAAATGTTTTCCAAATCAGTTTCTTTCAATGTAAAATTTATGAAACTAACAAAAACTGCAGGTGTGTCTGTGTCAGGAGATTTTTTTTTTTTTTTTTTGAACACGAGCTCATTAAAATGAAGTTACAGTGGGTAGAGTATCCAGAAATTTTACTCGAGTACTGATACTTCATAATAAAAATTATTCAAGTAAAAGTACTCCTAAAAGTACATTTTTTCCAAAATGTTACTCAAGTAAGTGTAACTGAGTAAATGTAACTAGTTACTACACAACTCTGATGGTTACTTTCCCAATACAATTACTCTTACACAGCAAGAATCATCAACATAGACCCTGCGTGCTTGCAGGTCCATTCATGCTCTAAAAATTGCGCTCAGCAGCGCAGCTATGAGCTAATGTACTGGTCCTCAACATTCAAAAAAGTAACCAGAATCGTTCATGAACTCAGAATACTATAAATCCAGGCAAAAGGAGCTGCTGTTAATCCATAAGTCATGCTGGACTCATGGAAACACAGAGCTGATTTACCCCTCAACTCCTCGGTCTCTTATCACACTCACACCTTGCAGTCACAGCTCAGACACAGCCCTTTTCAGGAGCTTTAACTCTTGGGCCCAGATTAGAAACAAGCATTAAAATGCGGTAAATAAATTATTGTCAGTGATTAAGAGGAAGTTTTCTTTGATAATTTTATTTTGTAACTAATAACTAAGATTTTAAGGTTTTACTAATAGTTAATTTAAAACAGATTTATTTTGAATAAACATTACAAACATGTTCATTCTTACAAAACTATCAAATATATTTACAAAATACGTTGAGTTTCAAATAATACTGATTTATATTAGCATAAAATAAACAATGTTTTATAATTAAATGTCTGTTTCCTGCTACAAAGAAAAATCATCCATCCTTAATGACCTCCTTGTTCATAATCAGGGTTGGGGTGGGGGCTGGAGCCTACCTCAGTCTTTAGGCAGGGGACACCTGGACAGGTCTCCAGTCCATCAGGGACACAGACAAAGAGACAAACAACCGTCACACTCCCAGTCACAAAGAAGAGCTCCAAAAGTGGTTCAAACGGAGAAATCTGGACTCAGATCCACCTGATGATTCACAGAGTTCTAATCACTTTTTATTAATAGTAATAAGTAAATTATTATTGCTAATTATCACGAGGAGTCTTTAACATTAGGATTTAGTCAGGCAGTCAAATATTCACATGTAAATTTATTAAAGGTGAGCTGTGTAAATGTATGTATCAAACAAGTAGTTGTTCRTGTTACTCCCATCAACTTACTCAGTCAGAAAGGTTGGTAACCCCTGTCCYACAACAACACCTACAATTTGTGCTTTTGAGAGGATGAGAAGTTTTAGAGTTTATATCAGACATTTTTTGCTGGTGGTACAACTTTTTATTATTTGCTACAAACCCAACAATCTCTGTAATGCCAGTGCTATGAGCTAAAACAATAAAATAACATAAAGCCTTGTATAGGTATTTTGTATTCTGACGTTGTTTGTGGGGAAAAACATACTTAGTTTATATTACTGAAATATCCCACTGCCACAATCTCTGGAAGGTCATTTGGGTTCCTCAATAAGTAATTGTCAATAGGTGGATAAAAGCTTTAGAAATTTTCTTTAGTCAGTAAACTATTTTTTCTTCTGCCTCTGATTGACACTGTTTGTTGAGTCATTAGCCCCACCTTTAAATTTGAGTTTAACATTGTGCTGACATTGTTACTGCACACAGTTCATGTGGACACAAACACCTTGTAGACCCTTGCAGACAGGTAAAGATGACATTTAACTGTATGTTGCGTAGTCCTTACAATTGTTTTCTTTAAATGTGTATGAGTGTGTCTAAACAACATGAAGCTACAGTCTTTGGCCAAGCAAGATATCAGCACAATACCCCATACATATTGCCAATCCTGGGGGGTTTAGGTTGATGTTATAAGCTTTTGTTTGTTTGTTTGTTTGTTTGTTTGTTTCAGCCTCAGAACCTGATCATCTTGCAGTTTTTAGGTCAACACAGAACTGTGAAGCAAAAGATTATAAAGTCAAATGTAGACCATCTGAAACTGACGCTTAGTCTGTTCTGGTTATGTAAAAGTCCAGACCTCAAGTGAATTGAAATCTTGTGATGGGACCTGAACAGGGCTGCCACCATTAGTCGACTACTCACCATTATTGTCGACTTATTAAAATTGTCGACTAATTTAATAGTTGATGCATCAGTTTTTTGTTTTTTTTCTAACTTTGTTTTTCTCTCCAAACTGCTGCGACACTTTTCACTGCCATGTCTGCCTTCCTGTCCTTGACACACATGTGCAGTAGTGGTAATTAGGGCTGGCTCAAACGATTATTTGTATAGATTATATTTATAGTATAGTATTTTTATAGTCGACTAATCACCGATTAGTCGACTATAAAAATAAAATACAAAGTTAGAAAAAAAGAAAAAACGACACATTGACTGTTAGTCATTGACGATTTTAATAGTTGATGTAATTGTGACTAGTCGACTAATCGTGGCAGCCCTAGACCTGAAAGGGCCCAACATACTTGATCCTAAGCCAGTCACTGGATTGCTAGGCATTTGTTTTCACACACCTTTCATAGCCCAGAGACACATGGTATAGAGCTGGAAAACCTCTCCTGTTGCAGTACACATCACAGCACAGGGTTTCTTTCCTATTGGAGATTCCACTATAATATCCACCATCTGGACACACAATTTGTGCACAAAATCTGTGCTCTCTCCATCCAGTCCAGAGTCATATAGTCAGATGTACTTTCTGACTGCCTCAGCCGACTGATCCTTAAAATTATCCCATGTTGTTTGGATGCACAACAGCCTGCTTCTAGAAGCAGAATAATTGAAGAAAAATGCCACCATTGCTATCTGAGCACTTTTCTGCATAAACAAATATACCAATGAACCAATCACACAATACTCTGTGCATTCACCTGTGAAAAGGTTTGTGAACAAAAAGATGCAAAGTCATGCAACTGCCACAATGAAAGTGCATTTCACAGCTTTGGATGGAGTCTGTAAGAGACCTAAAAGTTACTCAGAAYTGAATGCCTGCCAGTGTATTTGGGTAATAACACAATGTATGTTTTATATAACTGAAGTCGTATTGGTGCTTTTGTTCTCTAAATCTCCAATTCAAATCATAACAAACTGCATAGTTTTCATAATTGCACGGTCAAAAATTTGGTTTATCTCCTAAACGTTAAGAAGTGGAGCCTACAAAACAGGTTATGTTTGATTTCTATAAAACATCTTTAAAACCAAAATGTGATTATGGATGTCAAGGTTTACTGAGCTGATGACAAATTTAGAGGTCAGGGTTAACTTTTTCTTTTCACAATGAGATGAGTGACAAAGGTTTTAGTCTGTATTCTGTTTTGTCTTGGTTTGTAAACTTGCAACCAGACTTCATGTTTTTCAATAAAATAAACAGGCACTGTTCGTGGCATTGCACTTTCTTTTTGATCTCAGTACTAATGTCTCATTTATGTATAAATGTTTAATATTTGCAAAAAATGTGTCTAGTAATGCAAATTTGATAGGTTTTTTTTGTAATTGGATTTGACATGTGTATGTGTACTTGCACAGATGCAGATGGTGAAGGCAATTGGAACAATTCACAAGGTGTGTTTGTGTGTTAATAGACTGAAAGACGAGTCATTTTTAAACGCATTGACGGCTTAAACCACTTTGCAAAAAAAATCTCCATTATGTCTCAAACAATTTTTAATTATTTTTTGAAACACTTAAAAGGGGTCTGTATGCTTTGTTGCATGTAATTCACAAACTTGTTCATTGGCATGTAAAAGTATTTTGTGAGGTATTTGTGTGATGCATGACAAGCAATTTGATTAAAAAATTATTTTTACCAATTTCAGATCCCAACGCCAATTCTAACAAACGCCAGAGGCAGCCAGCCCTTCTAGGAGACCACCCACCTGATTATGGTAAATGACACATCCAAAAAATTCAGAAGTTTAAAACAGTTGTTTCTACTCCAATACTACGTGGATACAAGTAAATGTACTATGTATTGTCATAAATGCATGTTCCCAAAGATAGATGTTGTGCTTTGCATTTGATTTCTCAYGCTTGAAATGCCTCCAAATGGAACAACGGGAAGAAATTTAAGGGGTCTGGGAGCAGTTAGAGATTACTGTATTTATGCATGTATAATGTGAAAAATTAGACCCCAGAAATCATCCATAAAGTGTGTTTGTGTGTGTGTGTGTGTGTGTGTGTGGGGGGGGGGGGGGGGGGGGGGGTTTCTACACAGTAGTTTTGACCAATTTTCTTTTGCTAATTTACCACCACAATAAATTTCAATGTTTTCTTGTATAGTATATAACTGAAGTATTGTGTTGGGTGGGATAAATCACCATAATTTCTCCCTCTGTAGAATACAGTCAGGTCCATTGGGACATTGACGCTAGAGATAGAATATTATTTTCTTTGAAGGGATCTGGCTATGGGAAGAAACTTGTGCCAGCAGAAACTGAATTTGAATTGCTCAGTTTGATTCTGTTTTACATAATCTGAAATTTAATGCATTGGTCGGAAAAATAATTTCACTTAATTGAAACTGAATTKAATGGTTTGAATCTGAATTTAAAGAGAATTGAAATAGATWGATACTTTATTGATCCCCTTGGGGAAATTTAAGAGTTCTCTGCTTTTCATCCATCGCACAYGTGAGCACACACATGTGGAACAGTGGGCATCCATTTTTGAGGCGGCYGTGGAACAGCTGAGGKGTTAAGGGCCTTGCTCAAGGGCCCAAARTGGGGCTGGTCTRTCCGGGGAGTTGAACCAGCAGTCTTCTGATCACAGGATCACCTTCTCTAACCTCTGTGCCAAGTAACTATCAATCTACAAAAGCCAGCAGATTGCGTTGAATCACTTCACGACAGTCTCCCATCCTGAGCAGCTCASTGGTGACAGTGGAGAGGAGAATCTCCCTTAAAGGCACAGTGTGTAGGATTTCTTGTTTTCAGTGACATCTAGTGGTTGAGTGGTTGAATCATCCTCTCTGGTCCTCCCCCCACCCCCACCCCCC
>NW_013953026.1:100291-102225 GCF_001266775.1 Austrofundulus limnaeus | reverse complement strand
CCATAACACCTCAGCAGTGCCACAGGCTGATTGTCTCCATGCCACGCCGCATTCAAGCAGTCATTTCTGCAAAAGGATTGAGTGCATAACTGAACATAATTATTTGAAGGTTGTCTTTTTTTTTTTGTATTAAAAATGTTTATCAGTACATTACAGAAAATAATGAACTTTATCACAATATGCTAATTTTTTTAGAAGGACCTGTACACAAGGATTAGAATTTCTTAAGGATTTTTAAGGTTAAAAAATGGGATTTTTTTTATATAATTTAGTTGCGTTATGGACATATAAATACAATAGGTATCTTGCGCAAGGACACCATGACAGGGCCATGGTGGGGAATTGAACCTGTGGCTTTCTGGTTTCAAGTCAGCTGCCCAACCACTGCTCCACACCTGCCATAGTTCTACTTTTTAATCTTTMACCTGAAAGCTTACCCTCAAATGTCATACTTTCTATCAGGTGGWCCACAGGGAGGCTATCACGGCTACAATGATGACACCTATGGCCCACTTCTTCCCCATCGCATGGGACCTGGTGTGGGTGGCCGTGGACGGGGTAGCCAGAGGTATGGTGCTGGTTATGGACCACCCCTTCCTGAGTAYGGTCCCCATGCTGACTCCCCAGTTCTTATGGTGTATGGCTTGGAGCCCTCTAAGATCAATGCTGACCGAGTCTTCAACATCTTTTGCCTCTTTGGCAATGTAGAGAGGGTAAGTGTCGGGGACAAAAGATGAAATGTAGCAGTTGAGCTAATTCTGGTGCATTTATGCTGGCCATTAGGACTGGGCAGTATGACATCAAATTCATATCACGGTTTAAATTGAATCCCTTCACAGTAACTATATATCGCGGTAGAAAATTATCATAAAAAGCAAAGTTAATGTAATTTTTGTTGCTTTTTTTTTTTTTGCAGGAAACTAATCTTAATCAAACCTAGTTTTTTTGCTGTAGTGCAAATGAACATAACAGAAGTACAAAATAATGTTTTTTATATATTGCAAAACAGTTTCAACAACAAACAAAAACATTTCTCAGATTTTCAACATTATCAAAATAAAATGTGTTAAAATCAGTACTTCAAGTAAAATTAGTCATTTAGACATGAAAAATTCAATGTTGCCTAAAATATTATAGTGTGACCGGACCTTAAAGGTCTTAAGTGTGCACATAGTCATAAAACAATTTCAGATAACTAGAATATACGTGTGGTGAAGCCAAATAAATATAACATCTGCCTGCCATACAATGAGTTTATGCCTGCTGAACTTATCAGCTGCTGYTGTGCTGCGTGCTCATCYTCATCATCAGAGCAGAAGCCGACTTTACATTAGCAAGATGGATTTACAGACGTAATTTTTCTACAGGAGGAGGGAGATTTTGAGTATTTTTTTCTCCCTRTACATGTTTTAAAACACTATATTTCTTCATTTATTTTCGGAATATTTTGAACTCCTGCTCAGTTGTCTCTGCACTCACAGCCCTGTTGACACAGGTGTGATGATGTAACTGACGATCGAACAGTAGAGGTAAATTTCTACCGTAGGCCAACTTCATACCGTTTCTACCATCTACCGCAGAGATTCTTAACCTATGGGCCGCGGCCCAATTGTGGGTTGCGAGCACCACCTTGAGGGCCTCAAAAGAACAACAGTTTTTAACTTTGGGCTGCAGAGGGCTGTGGGACCGCATTGATTTTGAATAAGGTGCAATACACTTTCTCACCAGTAGTAGTGGTAGTGCACCACTCAGATGTTTAACAACTTTTTTAATATGTAGAAGAAGAAACTTAGATACCTGCCGACCATGGAAACTTATTTTAAATGAAAAATAGAAGCAGAAATGAAGTTAACTCATCAAAAAAGGCCAAACTTTGTCAATAAAATGAAGTACAGCTTCTGGTTCTATCATGCAGTATTTTAAAAGTTCAAAAC
>NW_013953026.1:97155-98786 GCF_001266775.1 Austrofundulus limnaeus | reverse complement strand
GATTAATTCATAATGGACATCATTTTTAAAACCTAAATGTAAAAATTAATCAGTTGCCAAAGAAGAAGAGTTTATAGTAGGAAACCATTCCTAAAGGTAATTGCTGCACTCAAACCCTGTTATATTTAATTTGGAATATTAACGCAACTTTGTTTACATTAAGATCATCAGCAAGATTTGTCTGCTCTCTAAATGAGACAAAYGTATCCGTGACTTTGGCCTGTGGTGTACAGCACCACACACTGATGTTACTTATATCAAACATTTCTTTCAAACGTTATATCACGGTTACTGAAATGTTTTTTTTAATCTGCTGAAAGTTCAAGCTTTTTTTAAATAAAGGCTGTGTAAATATACACTTTACTATGTTTTTTTCTTGTTATTTTCAGGTGAAGTTCATGAAAAGTAAACCTGGAGCAGCAATGGTGGAGATGGGAGACTGTTACTCTGTGGACAGGGCCATTACTCACCTCAATAACACCTTCCTCTTTGGACAGAAACTTAATGTTTGGTAAAAGCTTCTCCCCAAACTGCTTTGAACACTAGTTTTATAGAGACTCTTTACAGTTCTTATGCATTATTCATTCGTACACACGTTCACACACTGGTGRTGGTCAGCTACATTGCAGCCACAGCTGCACTGGCACAGAAAGAGGCAGGGCTGCCCTGGATGTGTTTGCATCGAGCAGAGAGTCACTTTGATGTGGGCGGGGTCATAAATTTAAACACACCAGATCTTGTTTTGTTTTATTTGTGACAAAACAATAATGGACTACACCAAACTTGAAGGAAAAGTACAGAATATTGAACTGGACCATCCTGCAGTGTGATGCTTAAGACGAGAGGTTGAACTGTCATGGACTGTCCCTAACCTCTCTGATACTGAACATGCTGTATACTGCTTGTCTTTAGCTAAATATTGAGACGTAAGATCTTTGGTGTTTCTCTTTGCAGTGTGTCCAAGCAGCAGGCCATAGTACCAGGGCAGTGCTATCAGTTAGAGGATAACACCAGCAGTTTCAAAGACTTCCATGGATCTCGCAACAACCGCTTTACTTCTCCAGAGCAAGCAGCTAAAAACCGAATCCAGCATCCCAGCAACGTTCTGCATTTCTTTAATGCCCAGCCAGAAATCACTGCAGAGGCGTTTTCCCAGGTGAGAAAACACACCGGTTTTGTTTAAAGGATAACATTATTCCTAGAATCACCATTTTAAAACTGCACTGTACCTTGTCTCTTCTTACTTTTAGATTTGTGATGAACTGGGGATTAAGAGTCCTGTTGATGTAAAACTTTTTACTGGAAAGAGTGAGTAGTTATTTTTGCTCATAAAATGAACAAGTTTTTATATGGATTCAACCACAGACACTTATTTATTTTTATTGTGTATAATGTGATCTCAAGTACAATGCGATCCCCATTTTTGTGCTTAAAAATCAAAAATAATTGAATCCTTGTGTACACTCACCGGCCACTTTATTAGGTACACCTGTCCAACTGCTCGTTAACACTTAATTTCTAATCAGCCAATCACATGGCGGCAACTCAGTGCATTTAGGCATGTAGACATGGTCAAGACAATCTCCTGCAGTTCAAACCGGGTCAAGACAATCTCCTGCAGTTCAAACCGG
>NW_013953026.1:89610-91017 GCF_001266775.1 Austrofundulus limnaeus | reverse complement strand
TTATTTACTCAGATAATTTTTGTATATTCCAGAGTTTAAAAAACACAAGGGGAAGTGATTAAATAGTTTCCAGACATTATTCTCAATTTTTTGATTGAAAAAGAAAATCCAGATTCTTTTTGTTTGTTTTTTTTAATAAAGGGAAAACAACTTGTGGATGCAAAGTAGATTTTTTTTATTATAATTAAAGTAGCATTTCTTCAATCTTACAATCTCATAGTTCTCAGAGTGTCTGTTAAGATTATACTCAGCTATCCAAACTAATTTTTAGTTCCATAACCTAAAACATTGACTGAGTTTTTGTTTTTCTCAATGGCAAATCAAATTTATTTATAAAGCACATATAAAAACAGCTGCCACTGGCTAAGTGGCTGCACACAAGGTAACGAGTAAAGAGGTAATACTGAACAAAAGAGCAAAGGTTTATAATAACTAAGTACATTTACTTCGTTACAGTACTTAGTTTTTTTTGAGGATCTGTAATTTTGCCAATTATTTTTTTCAGTTCAGTTCAAGTTTGTTTATATGGCGCCAAGTCACAACATACAGGGTACTGAACATAAAAAGAACCATCTAAAGAAGAAACCAGCAGGCTGCATTTTAAATAGCTACTTTAACTTTTATTTTGTTTCTTTTTAAAGCTAAAAATGATGCTTTTACCTCTTCACTTTAAAATGTAACACCTAGTTACTCGTTACAATTTAAATATATTTGAACTCATGAAAGAAGATATTTGTGCACTCTAAAAAATGAAGTGTTACATTAACTCAACAAAGTCATGACAACTGTCTCCACTAAGACTAGCTGAGTAAAAAAAAAAAAAGACTAGCTGAGTAAATTGAGCAAAGAAAAGTCCTTTATAGACCTCTGAAAAAGAGTTCATGAAAAGTAAAAATTTGCAGCTTATGCTATGTTAAAAGCCAGTGAGCATCGTGTATTTTAAGATGCCACTTAAAAACACCAAGAATAACTGATATGAAGGGGCAGCTGGTTCCACAGTTCAGGAGCTTGAACTGAAAAGGCCCGATCACCTCTGTGGACCAGCTGGACCTTTAAAAGCAAATAATCATTAGATTTAAGGGGCCTGGAGGCTACAGGAGTTCACACAGTTATATAGGAGCATGCCCATTCAGTCTTATTTAGGTTAGCAATACAAATTTAAAATCAATTCTATAAAATGTACAGGGAGTTATGAATGGATGCCAGCCCTGGGTATACAGCGGGTAAAATAAGTATTGAACACTTCAACATTTTTCTCAGTAAATATATTACTAGAGGTGCTAATGACATGAAATTTTCACCAGATGTCGGTAACAATCCAAGTGATCCATACATACAAAGAAATCAAACCATAAATGTCCAGAAATGAAGTTATTTGTAATAATGTTGACAAGGATGGGATATTGT
>NW_013953026.1:85346-88539 GCF_001266775.1 Austrofundulus limnaeus | reverse complement strand
ACAATATCCCATCCTTGTCAACATTATTACAAATAACTTCATTTCTGGACATTTATGGTTTGATTTCTTTGTATGTATGGATCACTTGGATTGTTACCGACATCTGGTGAAAATTTCATGTCATTAGCACCTCTAGTAATATATTTACTGAGAAAAATGGTGACGTGTTCAATACTTATTTTACTCGCTGTATGTGTTCATGCTTTTTTTGTTCGTGTAAGACGACCTGCTGTGTTCCTCCTGCAGCTGTWAGAGGCCTGTCTGGCAACACAAACATATAGAAATTAACAGTGAGCCATTTTGGATGTAATAAGAGTCAATCATTAGTGCAGTCTTTAAAGGAACAGTCCACATGTAGAAAAGTCTCAAATAAAAAAAAAAAGTACTACAGAACTAATTTCTTTCTCAGGATTAAAATTGTAATTATCACCTCCAACCTGTTCATCAGTTCAGAGGATGTTGTCTCCTTCTCACCACCTGTGGTCTGTGTGAGAAAGTTACAGGTGTTGATGTTTCCAGGTTAGCCAGCTTCAGAGGCCAGGGCCCCTTTTCAGAAAGCAGACTTAACAAACCCTGGGTTAATGCAGATACTCTGAGTCAACTTACCCCGCTCTGTGATACTCAGGATTTTCATTTTCAGAACAGGTGGTATCAACTGGTAATCCTGAGTCAAGTTACCCCTGAGTTAAGTTGGAGCAGGAAGCCCTCATCAGTGGAAGTCAGACAATGTGATTCACCAATGCAACGGGAGAAGATAATAAGACMATGCATTTCTCGGCTGAAACTATAAATATTAATGATGGCAAATGGAAAATATCATTATATATTTAAAGAAATAAAATAAAAAAGCAATACTGTTGCTGCTGCAAGAGAAAGAGAGTTAATGTGGCAGAGAATTGATGATCATGTCAATGATTATGATTTTACATGAATCTAAACTTTTATTCTTTTATTTTTTATTTAAGTGGATAAAAGTGAGCGTGTGTGCTTTATGTGTGTGTGTAACTGAACCCAGCCAGTACTAAATGGACATGGCAGCAGATAAAGATTAAATATGAGAACTTAGTAAAATCAGGTAAGGTCTTATGTTCAACTTTTAACAAATAAATTACATAATTCACTGCTTCAACACACAAAATTATTGTTTCTCCCCCCCAAAAAAACAACATGTATTACTCCATCTTCTCTCTGCCAATATTTACTATRAGTTTATTTTACTTTTCATTGAGAATCAGAATGATTGTTAATTTTTCACATAAACAGCTGTGATGGACGATCAGCTGAAGAGGCTCCAGCTCCTCTGGAGCTCAATTTTCTTCTGTCGTTTTTTTTCCAGCAGTGTATTTCATTTAAAAAAAAACTGAATAAATTCTATTTGCAATAAAATAAAAATATATACTTCTGTAAGAATTTAAAACTTTGATCATAACTTCATTAGAGAGCAGAAATGTAAATGAAATTTGATCATTTTTCTGCCCCTAAAGCTTCCTGTGAAACAGCTACAAGCTGGACTTTAAAAAGAAAAAAGATTCAAACCTGAGCAGTTAAAAACATTTAAAAATTCTCAAACAGATTCATGTGGAAATGACAAGACRTCTAATCTTGGTCTTATCACTCTCTCCTGACATAAATTTCTGCAGATTATTAACTCCAACATCTACAGGTTGCTTTAGAAAAGGACACTTCCTGTCTGACTCTGTCCTCATGCAGCTCTCAGCTAAAAAGTGAGACAAACTCAGTTCAAGTGATCCTGCTGCAGAGCAGGGTTGGTTCAAGTTGTGGAGGTAAGTTAATTCAGGATAACTGCTATCTGGCTTCCTGAAACCCAAAACCCAGGATTTCCACTCATCCTGCTTTCTGAAACGGTGGTATTTAAGGCAGAGCTGTGTGTTTGTGTCCAGGTGCTGGAGGATGAAATGAAGTAATGTCACAGCGTTGTCCACTGATCTGTTAAAGTGCTAGGCAAACTTTGTTTTTACCACACCAAAGTTTAGCTCAGTATTGAAATATTTAGGTTATTTTCTTTTTTTTAGTTCAGATGGCTGTGTGTGAATATCCAGTGATTATTTTAACAATTTCATTAGAACTTGTCCAGTTCATGAAAAAATCTTAAAGACATGAATAAAAGCATTTATCGCCCAATTCAGTTTATAAATGTCATCATCTTGAATAAACAACTAAATTACTGTGTTCCATAAGTATAAGATTTTTTCATGAGTTTAATTAACGGTGCGGCATTCAACTTTTTTTTTCAAAAACTCTTTAAAACAATTACAACACATTCTTGCAACAACTGGTCGAGGCTTAATGCATGGAAATATCAAAATGTTGATTTAAAAAAATAAAACATGGGCAGGTTACAAATGAAATTCATTACAAAGTGTTTCTGTCTTTAAAACTTTTGCATTTGTACGGTATTTTAAAGTGGACATGAAGAAAATAAACAAGCAAAAAAACTAAATCTGGGGTTTATTCTAGAATATTTATGACTGGATATGAAATTTAGCTAGTAATGAAATTAGATTTACAACAAAAACTTTCTTACTTGGAGTTTTCATACAAATAAAGCCAAATAGTATAAATGGTGAGACAACATAAAACTTTCTATTCATAAATAACTTTTTCTTTCTAAAATAACTGCACATATGAGCTGTCCCAAAAAAGATGAGTGATGGTTTCCTCAGAGCTGTGGCAGAATCAACACGTTGGGTCGATGTTTGATCGATACCAGTTTATTAACAGAACAGCATCTATGCTGAATCTTTAGGCACACTTCTCAAATCTTATTTGTTATGAATTTTTTTTGTAACAACCAAACATTTTTCCAACAGATATCCTTTAATGAATTATTCCAGAAAAATACAGAAGCAGGTTTACTAATACAGTCCGGAATTATCAGACCTACATTTGTTTGTTAGTTAGTTTGTTTGACTTAAAAAGGGATCAGAGTTCCCAATAAATAAAATTTAATCAGCATAACTAGTATGGTTTGTACAGAAGTAGACAACATTTTCACTCCAATAGTATGAAACACAATTTGCAAATTCTCAGGGCAGAACTGGGAAATTATGCTGTGAGAAATTCATTATAGGAGTAAGTATTACCCTCTTTGTTAAATAACTGATGTACACAAATAATGCATTTCCATCCATCCATCCATCCATCCATCCATCCATCCATCCATCCATCCATC
>NW_013953026.1:80976-84021 GCF_001266775.1 Austrofundulus limnaeus | reverse complement strand
CCAAGAATATTACTTGAGTAAAAGTACAAGTATCTTATCATGAAATTACATTGGTACAAGCTCCTCCAAGAATATTACTTGAGTAAAAGTCTCAAAGTATCCGATTATTTTTTTCCAAAAATAAGTTTCTGACATAAAATGCAAAGTATTGAGTAAAAATGAACGGTTAGGTTTTCCAAAATGATATTTATTGGGAGGTGAACTTTCTAAAAAAAAATTTTTTCCTAAAGGCAGCTGTGATGGATTGTGTACAATTTGGTGTCAGAATGGTATATATTTATATCTTTTCATCCAACTACAATTACATTCAGTCTTTCCAGGAAGCACAGTTTATCAGGATATTTTTAACAATAATGAGCCAAAAATAAAATAAGATTAATGACTTTCTACTTTTTACCTTGTTTTAAAATGTAAGAAGAAGAAAGTACAGATAATTGTGAGAAAATGTAAGGAGTAAAAGTAAAAAGTACATTGAAAAATAATTACTCAAGTACAGATACCCAAAATTTCTAAAGTACAGTAACAAAATATTTGTACTTAGTTACTTTACAACTCTGCTTTTTCTTCCAGATAGTCAAATTTGAACTGATATCACTGGAAGTGACATAAAAACTACACTACCCATAATGCTTTGAGCCTACGTCACGTAGCTATTTCCGGTGTCCTACAACATTTTACTTCCTTCCACACACAGACCTACAAGAACAAATCGAAAAAGAAGCCCTCGAGAAGTTTGAAGAGCTTGTCGTTAATACTCGCGTTTGAAAGCAGTTTTAATCGGACCGTTTCGTTGAAGAACTCGTGGCATGAGGCGCGCGCCCTCCGAGGACTGAAGGATTCCCGAGAAACGCGAACGGAAAACGTGTCGGCCTCCGAAGAAAGTTTGCTCCCCGGGCCTGTAAACAACATGTCCTCCGCCTCGCAGTCTTCCTCCAGACGCCAGTGGTGCTACCTCTGCGACCTGCCCAAGATGCCGTGGGCCATGCTGTGGGAGTTCAGCGAAGCGGTGTGCCGGGGCTGTGTGAACTATGACGGCGCGGACCGCATCGAGCTCCTCATCGACACCGCCCGGCAGCTGAAGAGCACCCACGGAGTTCTGGACGGCCGGTCTCCGGGTCCACAGCAGGGTAAATCCAGCTCGGTCGGAGCCATGGAAGTGGGGCGGCAGCACGGTGAGCGTGTGGACAGGGGCAGGGGGGAATACGGAGTGTCTTCCCGGCTCCTCAACGGTTTGCACAGACCTGAAGACGTAGCCTTGTCCGAGGGTAACCGTCAGAGCCCGAACACCCGCCGAGCTGTTGCCGGTGCAGTGCCCGGTCTTCATGGCACCATATCCCACGCTTTAATAGCACAGGGTCTGGTCGCGGCTCCTCATGGGCTTTTAGCCCCCTTATCGGGCTCCAGACCCGGAGCCACACCGATCGCGGTCTCAGCCGGCCCTATAATGGCTGAGGCAGGTAGGAGGCAGGCAGTGGCTCTGGGTGTGGGCGCTGGCACCTCTGCTCTGGTGGGTTTAGATCCAGCAATCTGGAGGAACAGTGAAGTGATGGCAGAGCTGAGCGAAGTGGCCCGCAACCGGTTGGAAGGCTGGCCCAGTCACCCCAAACCGGTCCGGGATGTGCTTGTTGCTCTCAGCAGCTCTGTCCCCTTCAACGTGCGCTTCAGGAAAGACCACAGCTTGCTGGGTCGTGTCCTGGCGTTCGACGCCAGCACAGCTCCAGAGTTTGAGCTGAAGGTATTTGTGGAGTACCCCGCTGGTTCTGGAATAATCTTCTCCGGACTCCCAGACCTTGTCCGGCAGATGTTCCGTGATTCAGCCAAAGATGCAGGCAAAGCCGTGAACTCTGGGCTGCGATACGTGGAGTACGAGAAGCGGCAAGGCACCGGAGACTGGCGTGGGCTGTCGGAGCTGCTGAACGATGGCGTGAGGATGTTTAAAGAGCCCCCAATCCCAGAGGTCCTGCCACAGCCAGACCCGGTGCCGWCCCTGGCAGCGGCCGGGCGTTCTGGTCCAGCAAAGGGAACAACTCGACGTCGCAAAGCCTCCCCCGGCTCAGAGAACGGAGAAAGTGATGGGAGGTCCGATCATCCAGCGAGGGAGCCCTGGTCCCGAGGCGCCTACACAGAATCCCATCCGGGCATGGCTGCTCCTCAGGAGGGCCCCCCACGTCTGCACAGCCAGCCGTCGCCCATCTCGGCCCTCATGGGGGTCGCAGACAGCCTGAGCTCCAGTCAGATGGCCAGAGACAGCCCCAGCATGTCCACAGCTCACTCYTCAGCAGCGGGGCGGTCCAGCAGCAGCAGCAGCAGCCCCTCCACCTCAGCCTCCCAGGCCACCATGGGGGGGCCGGGTTTGAGCGCAGCGGGGGCCGGCAGCAACTCCATCAGCGGGGAGAGCACGAGCAGCACCCAGGGGGCTCTGCTCTGCTGCACCCTCTGCAGAGAGCGCCTGGAGGACACACACTTCGTCCAGTGTCCCTCCGTCCCACACCACAAGTTCTGCTTCCCCTGCACCCGAGGCTTCATCCGCAGCCAGGGTCCCGGAGGGGAGGTGTACTGCCCCAGTGGGGAGCGCTGCCCACTCGCCGGCTCCACTGTGCCTTGGGCCTTCATGCAGGGAGAGATCTCGACCATCCTGGCCGTAGACAGAGAAGTTACGGTGAAGAAGGAGGAGTGATCTCCCAGCATCTCCATCCTGTCGGGGTGAATGGTAAGATGTGAAGAACTGTTTACACTTTCTTCATGTTTACACTCCGAAAGGATCATTTACAAATGTAACGTAAATGTAACTGAGGCTGTTTGTCATTGCAGTATCAGTAAGGCCATACCATCTTCAACTCACCAGATCTACAAGATAAAATGTTCATTTCTCTAAATAAAACACAGACGTGTCTTTAAAGGGATCCACGATTAGTTGTAACATTAAACTCTATTTGACAAACATTTATTTTAACTGTAAAATAAAGACTAAAAATACTGTAGGCTGTTTAGTTTTGTAAATTTTTAAAGTATATATTTAACACGGACGGAGCCATTTTATTTACA
>NW_013953026.1:79398-80747 GCF_001266775.1 Austrofundulus limnaeus | reverse complement strand
GAGCAATATCCACCCTGAAGGTTAATCTTGAACAATATCTGATGATCGACTCTTTTAAATGAAACCAGAGAGCGTTGACAGAGAGGAGAAGGTAGAAATGACTCAGCCTGGAACTGAAAATATGGATGGAGGACTTCATTTTAGCTGGTTTGTCATGCTAGCACCGAGCTAATACATATAAGGCAATATAGCGTCGGCGCTATTGCTAGCGCGAAGGCTAACAGGTTAAACTGAGGTTCTTCTTCCATGAAGCAGCTCTGTTGTCCTCCATCCATATTTTCAGTTCCAGGCTGAGTCATTTCTACCTTCTCCTCTCTGTCAACGCTCTCTGGTTTCATTTAAAAGAGTCGATCATCAGATATTGTTCAAGATTAACCTTCAGGGTGGATATAGCTCGATACCAGCCTCGCACCGATGACCTAGTTGATGTCATCATTTACCCAGAATGCTTTGCGTGTAAATAAAATGGCTCAGTCCGTGTAATATATTTTTAAAAATTTAGTTTAAAAATGATAAAAACTGAACATCCTACAGTGTTTTTACAGTATTTATTTTACAGTTAAAGTGTATGTTTATCATATAAAGTCTAACGGTACAACTAATCAGGGATCCCTTTAAAYGAGTTGTATGGCTGTCACTCTGTGGTTATAAAGCCTTTGCAGATGTATTTATTGTAGCTTTTGTCCAAACCTGACCCTAACCCTGTTATTGAACAGCCTGTGTTCAATCCCCACACACTTCCTTTTCTGTCAGTTAAAGCAAAATAAGACAGATTTTCTTCCATTAATGTTGTAAAGTTCTTCTGTGAGCAGAAAGGGTTTTGTAACTTTTTTCTTTACTGATAATTATGACATAAATTATGATTAAAAATGTCAATCTCTTCCCAGACCGGTAAAGCCAAATTGTTAAACATCTCTCCAAATGTGCAGCATTTAAATTTCATGCAGCTAACCCGTTCCTGTCTGAAGTTGTGAGTAAAATTGTTGGTTTTCATGTAGAGTTGCTGCAGTGACTGCACATAAACACATGYAGTGACTGACAGAGAAGCACTGATTTTGTCAGAAGGCGAGAGGAGAAAAATTACAAAACCCTTTCTGCTCACAGAAGAACAACCTTACGACACACCAGTGGAAGAACATWTGTCTTATTTTGGTTTTAGTGAGAGAAAAGGAAGCAAGTGTGTGGGGATTGGATACAAGCTATTCAATAAAACAGTTACAATAAGTTCATCTGCAAAGGCTTTATAATCAGAGTGACAGTCATACAACTCATTTACAGACACACACATGTCTGTGTTTGTTTTATTTACGGAAATGAACATTTTATTATGTAGAACTGCCATGTGAGCC
>NW_013953026.1:73254-77288 GCF_001266775.1 Austrofundulus limnaeus | reverse complement strand
GTATATATAATTTGTGTCAGCCACTTTATGGATGGTAGCTTTCTGGAAGAAAAAAAAAGAAAAGTAATTTAACAGTGGACTAATAAAGATTATCACTAAAAGACGATGCAATTCCAACACTCAAAAGGACACACACACWATGCTGTCTGCCCCGGTAAGCTGAAAAACAACTCATGTTGTGTTTTTCACATTGTTTGGTCTTTCTGTGATCTACGGTTAGCATTCATAACTTGTGTGTAATAATAATACACGTGGATTTTATTTTGAAATCAGAAGTTTCAAAAAGACAACAGCGATGCAGTTTGAACTGTTTGGATTTCGTCTTTTACAGAATGAATTCTTTTGCTCTGATTTTCCCTGGATTTACTGCATGATCTCACGCTTCACACCAGAGCGAACCATTCAATACAGAGCTTTATGTTCACACTGTGTGGAATAATACTGATTTTTAAAGTTTATTTTATCAACTTGTCTTCTGAAGATGCTCCGTTGAAGGCTCAGTAGATCTGTGTTCAACTACTCCACCTAGGCTACGTTGTGGAGCACAGATCCACTGAGAAACTTTCTGTTTCAGCAACATTTACAGTCATTTAAAAACTGTACTCTGAGGTTAAACAATAGTTCATAATTAATTTAAACCTCTAAAACATCAAGGCCCTGGAGGACTAGGGTTGACGCCACTGATCTATGGTCAAGAGATAAAGCTGTGCATCAACGCTGCTGTTTAACAATGAAACATTCATTTTTGTTTGTTTTTGTTTTTTCCACAGAGGATCAAACACTTGGAAAGCACTTCCCTTTTTATCTCCAGCAGAGGTCCACTTCAGCTGTTTTAATGGTGTGCCTCCCAGAGCAGAATAACTGAGAAACGGAGGAGGACAGAAGCTCAAAGACCAGTTTGTTAAAATGATACAAGAAGACTCATTTCTGAGTGCTTGTGTCAAGAATGGAGGTGTCTGCTCAGCCTCACTGTGGCTCAGACCTCATTTTAAAAAGCCCCGCATAGAAAGCACATGTTTGACTGACAATCTGACCACAATATTATTCTCTTTGTTTCTTTCTTTTTAAGGGGTGGGTAGGGTCTAAAGTGGTGCATCTTGTTCTTACAGATGCGATATTGATAGTTTGGCAAATTTATTGCAGTTAATTTTGGGATTAAAAAAAAGAATGTTCAAGAACACAGAAAACCTTATTGCCAAGGAGTGCAAAAAAGTAGTCCCACAATGTCTTGTAGGTATTCTTTTCTTGTATGTCAAAAATGTGAACTTACTTTCAATATGGCTATGTAATTTCTATTTTTGATACAATAAATTTTATGTATTTGTTTTCTAGTTAAAAGAAGACCAAAGATGGCTTCATGCTCAATGTCATTTTATTGTAGTTGTGTATTGTGTACTCACCATTAACCTTGGCATCTGTCACTAATTAGTCCATGTATAACAGATGTAAGCTTGTTTTGTTCATTTTACTTTTTGAATTTTGTGTATGGTAAAATAAATAGCATCACAATCTCCAATGGTTAACCCACATGCGTATGTGATCTGCACAAGTCAATTCTATAATAAAGGATTAAAAAYATAGCAGTCTCCCATGTTGATAGAGTTCAATCTGTCAAACTCCACAGTTTTCTTAAAGATGCTGCGCTGCAAAGATTAATCTTCAAAAATACAGCAAAATTAGAGATTTATGCTGTGAAATAACCCCAGGAAACTTAAGTATATTGTCATTCATTCTCATGAAGCATCTAATAAAACAATAAGTAGGTCCTCCAGAGGAATTATTAAAGCTAACTTTTAATAAGGGATCARTTTAATAAAAGCTGTACAGTCAAGTCCTTACTTTTTTTTTTCTTTTTTTTTTTTTGCTATAGAAAGCGTTTGGAACCATCAAATATAAGTAAAGATTAAAACATTTGTAGCACTTAAGTGTAGACCAGTGTGAATTCCTTTCACGCCTGAAACAAAAGACGTGTGAACGTTACATGGATACATTTTTCACTAAATCATCCTCACAATTCATTCATGTTCAGACAAACTGGTTTCTGCATTGGTTCAAATATAACACTATGTATCACAACTACTGTACAAAATGTTAGGGAAACAACAACAAAAAAGATTTACTGACATAAATCCAAGTTTTATTTAAGATTTAAACAAAAAACTTTTTTGTTTCTTGTATGACAAACTTTCAAGTGAAGACTGTTGTGAAATTATAAAGGCAGTTTTTGGTCGTATCTATTATAACAGATGTTGGTAGGAGAGAAACGGAAAGGGCAATAAACTGTTTGTGCACTATAATTTTTCTAAGTTGGGGCACCAATCAGATTTAACTGATGTTTATTCACACTTTTTAGTCAGACTCATTCACCAAAGTGTAAGATTCGTATGATGTAACAGTGAATTCTTATCTCAGGACTAAATATTTAAAGATGAGGAACCAGCCTGGTCCTTTATGGTAATTTATTACAAAAATATAGAAAGAATTAATTTAACTGAATCATGAATAAAACAGTAAAAATAACATGAAAGATAAGATATAGGCTTTATAAAACAGTTACAGATGAAAAGGTTTATAGACTTGATGTTATACGTCTAAGTTAAGGTTTGGATGTTAAAATCTTTGTAGAATGAAAATATATTTTTCTTCTATTAATTGATAAGAGACCCAGGTTAAAACCTATAAGTTTTTGTCAATTTGGGCAACTTCGCTGTGTCCACAGGTGTTCAAGAACTGTCCATAGGTCCTCATGTGGAGCAGGTAGCAGCTGCAACCTTATCAGACCCCGTTGGGGAGTCGGCAAAACTTCTTGTTGCAGTAATTAAAAATAGCATTTTTTCTTCAGATGGTTGTCCTAATAAATAAAATTAAATAATGCARCCATTGCCCCATTTTTCAGCTAGAAATAAGCCCCCACCCTCAGCAGCAGAAGCATAAATAATAGTTAAGAAAGCTTCTGATAAAGTTGAATAAAAATCTAAGTCTGATTATGAAGTGAAATTAAAGATCTGAGAGTGATCATGATGCTGTGTGGCTCTAATTCCTCACTTCACCATATGTTACAGCTTCCTGCCTCCAAAATGAATGTATGCATGGGTCAGAGCTGGTGTGAGGGACCGCACATTTTCATGTCAAGTTTGGGTTGTATAAATCACAGCATTTGTGTGAAAAGTGGCGTACGCAAGTTTCTGGGCCTGTTTTGTGCGTAYGCMAGCTTTATGAAATATTTCTTTCTGGRACCAATGTGTTTACTGGACTGAGTGGTCAAACATGCATCTGTTGTTTGTTGTGTGATCCATTAGTTCAATATAAAGAATATTTTCTGCAGTTGCACAAATCTAAATTTTGCAGGTCATTTTTTTTCCCACAGGTACACAAATCATATTTTTGCAGGTGGGTTTTGACACGTATCCATCTTCCTTTGGTGTTTTAAAGCATCTCCTCTTCCCATCAGGAAGTGTGATCCTAAAGGTTGCAGGATGGAGTAGAGCAAATTTCCCTGGAGCGAAGTTCTTTCTTCACTTGATCGTAGTCTTTCCTCCGCTTCACCAAGGTGGAAGGGTTAGGAAAAACATTATTGATTTGCCTTCATTGTGATTGGACTCTTMCCCCTGGACAGCTGTGAAACAGTACAAAAGGATTTCATCCCAGTTCTGAGATTTGAGCAGTCGGATCAGAATGGGCCGTGGCTTCTGGTCAGCAGGCTGCCATGGTGTTAAAGTGAGGTGAGCTCACAGATTATCAATGGCTACATAAAGTGCTTAGACTCTAGGGTTACAGGTATCCAGTTGACAAGGTTGTTCTCTTTACAGCTCTCTTGTAGTTATTGACAAATATTGCGTTGGCTGTGGTTCTCCAGTTGGTCAATTTTATCCTTTAGAAAATACAGTGGGGAGAACAAGTATTTGATACACTGTTGATTTTTCAGGTTTTCCCACTTGCAAAGCTTGTAGATGACTGTAATTTTTATCATAGGTACTCTTCAACTGTGAGTGATGGAATCTAAAACAAAAATCCAGAAAAATACTATGTATGAT
>NW_013953026.1:59999-72012 GCF_001266775.1 Austrofundulus limnaeus | reverse complement strand
ATCATACATAGTATTTTTCTGGATTTTTGTTTTAGATTCCATCACTCACAGTTGAAGAGTACCTATGATAAAAATTACAGTCATCTACAAGCTTTGCAAGTGGGAAAACCTGAAATCAACAGTGTATCAAATACTTGATCTCCCCACTGTATTTTTTTCTCAGCTTGGAAATGTTAGGGCCTAGTTCCCTCARATGGTCCTCCACCATGCTAACTTGTTCCTCAGCTTCAGTGATACAGATGTTTAGTCTGTCCAGCATGGTTTTAATTCCAGAAATGGATTGACTTAGTTGTTTTTGAAACAATCTCGTTAGATAGCACCTCGTTACCATTTCTGATTTCCTGAAAAAGAATGTGTAGATCCACACTGCTCATGAGTATCAGAGCTATAGATAATCGTTGACACCTTCGATGTATAAGTTTTGATCTTGATTAGTTTGTTCCTGGATCTCAACTCCATGTTGCAATAATCTGACCAAGTTTTAGATTTATTTACTCTTTAAGTGTTTTTAAGTCTTGTAAAACAGATTTATTCAGAGCCTTTTGGGCACGCATATCTCTAGTTTTGTTGCTTAATGTGACCCCACTAATGGAGATCCTTCAATAAATATATTTTTATTTTCCTTTATTCATTTTTTTGAGTAAACCTTTTTGTTCTTATTTTCTTAAAGTAGGGATTCAGCTTAAGAGTATCACTACTAGCCAAAAAAACAAGTGTGTTGGATTTGCTTAACCAAGTTATATCCACTGAACTAACAGTTGAGTAAATGTAAAGCAAATTTCACAATTTAAATGTATGTAAAAGCTTTACATTTACTCAACTCAATTAAGTGGAAACTGTGGACATAACTTGGTTAAATAAATTCAACAATCGGTTTTTTTTTTTTAGTGTAAAATAGTGGTTCCTCAAAGCCCCTTTCTTACTTCAAAGCCAAGCTGAGCCCCCTCTCCCACCCACCCCTGCCACACAATCCTTTGCTATCCCCACCTCTCCCAAAGAGTACAACCTTTATTTCTTTATCCAGATATTCAAAGAATAAAGTGAAATGTTACAAACCTTTATTTGGAAAAAGGGAAAAAATAAAATACCAAGTTATACAAAGTTATAATTATTCAAATAGACTTGTTTTGGTGATTTTTATATACAAACAATAAATTGATATTTTCACATCCTTGGAGCAGACATGGTTATTAGTACGCAATAAGGGCACGTGATTTCTTACCCAGAATATACCTTCAGCCCTGTTTGAGCAGCCAAAAACTGTACCAAAACTGATTATTACCATCACATTTTAAGTTCTCTCTTTTGTTTTTATCAACAAGATATTTTCTTTCAATAAAGCAGCTGGACTGTGCACAAACAAATTGTGACATAAAAAAGAAGAATTCTGGTCAAATGCAAAGATTTTTACTTACTGGTACTTAACCTTTAGCCTATAACCATCTTTAATGGATTGAATTTGTAAAGTTCAAAAACTGACATGGACCCAGTACTCTAAATACCACAACMCAGCTGAAAGATCTAAAGTTAATATCAAAGAACATTAAGTAGCCTAAAATGTATTTGAACATAGGATAGTGGTACATACCCTAGRTTTGTTTGAATGTATAGTCTCATTCACAACACTTATTTTATATATTAGATAGAAATCTTGTAGAAGAAGTAAAGAAAACAAAACAAAAACATTTTAGTGGTTCAGATGGGGCAGCCAGCATGTCCCAGAGCCTCCTGAGCTCCTTTTAGGGTCTCCCTTTTCACACACTTCCAGAAACCAGAGATGCCACTCTGAGGCTGCACCTGAAATCAGGACATGTTCATCACATCAACACAATAGTGAAGAATTATTTCTTTCTATAGTTAATCATGCTTGTAATTGTTTGTGAGTTTGTACCTGCTAACTGAAGCTACGTTTACATGGACAAGAATAATCGGATTAAAYGGCCGTTCGGAATAAAAATGCGTCATGTAAACAGCCCGTTCGGATTATTCTGATCCKATTGAGCTCGATCCGAATGAATTTTTAATCCAAATGAAAACGGTGGGTTATGCCGATTGATAATCGGAATGACGTTCATGTAAACACTTAATCCGATCATCTTATTCTGATTGTAGAAAACTGACCTGTGCGCATGTCTGCTCACTTTCATTCACCTGGTTAGAGGAGGTGGGACAGCAGCGCTCCAGCTGCGCTGCACAGGGCAGAACTTTTCCTCCTCGCTCTCTTAACAGATGAAAAAGGAGGCAAACAGCAGACGTTGCTTCGCAAAAAATTTAAAAAAAAAAAAAACACGTATTGCTTCATCTGCAGGCTGCAGCTCAACCGAGTAGACGAGTAACGATGTCTGTACMGTTATTAAAAACTGACATGGGTCCATCCTGAGCGCACAGAGGAGCTTTGTTTACGTTTGTAACACGGAAGTAGAGCTGAAAGTTTACAACACTGCGCATGTCCAGACTTYTATTCTGAATAAAAGTCCGGTGCATGTAAACACTTTTCATGATCGGATTGTGTCCAAACAGTACATTCGGATTATTTAATCTGAATACATTTCAATCCGATCAAAAAATTTTGTGCATGTAAACATAGCTTGAGTCAACTCTTCATCACTGGTTGTAGATCAAAAACTGACTCCAATTCACCCAGTTCAAGACGGATGCCACAGATAACCTTAGCAAACACAGAATTGGCCAATATAAAGTCCACTTTAAAGATACTGAGCAAATACTGGATGTGGCTGTAGCCAAGAGTCATCTTCAACATCCCACAACGTATTTGTTTAAACAGGAACCAACAGAATTAGTTTTTTTGTTTTTGCCCTAATTTTATTATTCTGAGTTCTGTGCTTTATAGTGTAACCACATTTTATACCTATAAGTTCTGATCCAACATTGTTTAGATGTTGGGCCAAAATTCCTCCTCAACTACATTATATAAGATACTGATATTCACACAGAAGATGATCATTCTAAACTATTACAACTAAAAACTGGTTCTACAAGATGATGAATTATAGTTGGACTTACAGTAGTTATTTACACTGCATCTTTATTGTGGTTTGTTTTTTCCTATCTAAAACATCATTGCAATAAGTGTTGAATGTGTCAGGTAGTATTTACCTAATATCATATGGTCACAAGAATACATCGTTCTCTTAATGTCTTTATATGTTTGAATAGGTTTTCATGAGTGTCATTGTGAAGTAGGATAAAAGCTCACCTTCAGGCCACGCAGTACTCGGTCAGTCATTACTCCCATGAATTCTCTGTGGCTCAGGCAGTTGTCTCCATCCATGTCAAAAAGTTTAAACACGGTGTCCAGGACGTTTTCTGACAGCTCGTGGCCCGTGGCAATCTTTACAGCTCGCTTGAACTCAGCTGCATTTTAACAAAAGGGAAAGAGAACTCATATACTGTGAATAGTAGAAGAAAAGTGATTGATTCTAACAAATAGAGGTTTTTACCCATTCCCACGGGACGGTTGGCCTCTGTCATCATCYTCATTGAAAAGGCAAAGTCCTCCAGGTTGTTGGTAAATAGGCAAAAGGATTTGAACTCTTCAAATGTGATACTCTAAAAGAGAGATGTTTTTGATTTAGTCCACACAAGAATTGGTTTTGTAAATATATAYCCGTCCCCCCCAATTGTCCTGACAAATATATTTCATTTAGAGCACCGCTAATGACCATCTTCGCTCCTCTGGAAGATTGTTTCCAGCTTTCCGATACCTACTCGCTGGACTAGGCTCTTGAATTTTTTTCGACACGAGAGAGGATTCAAACGTTTCCACCTCTGACAAGTCTGTCAGCAGCTTAGCTTCCCCCTCCCAGGCAGGAGGGCCAGAGTTAGACCTGCCGCAGAGAAATGGATGCTCTGTTGTGCCGGGCATCCAGTTACCTGTGACCACACCCCTCCCATCTATTGTGCTCTTGTCAACGCTCTCACGGACATCATCCAGAAGGTAGCGAATGCCAAGGGCCTCGCTGTACCAGAGCCACTAGCCCGGCTACCTCCAGATGAGTTGGCGGAAAAATTTGACGCTCCGCACACCAGCCACCGAGATCCAGTCTGGCCTCGATTTCTAGCCGCGACAACCTACGTGTCGAAAGCAGCAGCCGATCCGCTGAAGTTGAAGGCTCCTGTGTCCACCTTCACGCCCATCATAAATGCGGTGGGTCTGGTGGACAAGGGTTTTTCCACACGTTTCTTCTCTGGAACGGAGCCCAACCACCCATTTCGGGGTTAGAGCGGCCCGACACGTCATACGATGGCCCATCCCTCCTTCTTCTAACGGCCAACTTGTGGCCAGAATTACCGGTCAAGCACACAAGTGCACCTCTCAGATTACCACTGCCACAAACAACATGGCTCTGCTGGCCTTCAACATCTCCAAGAAGGCAAAGTAGGGAGAATTTCTGCCGGTGGACAAAGAGGAGTTCTGTAATGCACCATTCTAAACTTGTGCACAGTCAGCCCAAGCTGTGTTTTCTGCCCAGATGCTGACCTGGATGACGGTGCTGCAGAGACAGATGTGGCTTCACCTCTCCTCCTCCATCCCTGAGGATATGAAGAAAGAGCGTCTGGAAGGGCCCATCACTCTGGATGGATTGTTCGGTCCCCATTTCCAGTCTCTGCTGGAGCACATGCAGTCCTCAACTGAAGCACTGGAACAGGTCCAGAAACATGTGGCACAGCCATGGTAAGAACAGTGCTCCTTCAACGTTTCTGGTCGCTGGCGAAACCGCAGGGACTAGTGGCAGCAACAGAGACATTTCCACATCTGCAGCAGCTGCCACAGGCCCCTATTGCAGCAGCATCTATTGCCTCTCCCTTTTGATCAGAGCCCCCCATAGGTCACCCAAAAGGGAACTCTTCTACAAGCGACGGCGGTAGGGGCCCCGATTTGGTTCATATTCATGACAACAACAGATCAGAGAATACATGCTCGCCCGCTCTCAGAGCACTGCTCAGAGTGGTGGTGTGTGTGTGCTATGGACGGGTGGATATGGCCTGATCAGAAGAGCAGTACACACTGCAGTTTGAAGCACCAACTCCAAGCTTCATGGAGTCCTGGAGACCATCCTGTCATCTCCACAGCCGACTTTGGCTCTCCTGTCCGAGCTACTGGAATTCCTGATGAAAAACGTCATTTCCAGGGTTCCCAGAAGAGAGGAGAATACAGGTTTTACTCCCGGTACTTCCTTTGACCAAAAAAAAGTCAGGTGGGATGAGACTCATTCTGGACTTGTCCCTTTTCAACAAATCCATCACGAAGAGACCGTTTCACATGMTGACGTTCAGAAAGGTGTTGGAATGTGTTCACCAGAACAACTGGTTCACTTCCATAGATCTGAAAGGACATGTATTTTCACATCCCCATCATCCCCAAAGACAAAATTTCAGCATTTTTCATTCCAAAACAACTGCCTGCCGTTCGAGGTGCTCGCTGGCACCCCGCACATTCTCCAAATGCGTGGAGATGACCCTGCAGCCATTATGCATGGCTAGGATGAGAATCCAGTTYTATCTGGAGAACTGGTTCCTGCTGGCTTGATCCAGAGAGGAGGCAGAAGTGCAAACGATGACATTAGTGACACATATGTCCAAATTGGGCTTCTCCATAAACTGGGCAAAGAGCTCTGTTGTTCCATCCCAGCTAAGTGTTTATCTGGAAGTGGAGTTAAACTGAGCCATCATGAGAGCACAGCTGTCACAGCCAAGGAATGACGGGTCTCCCTTATGATGCACTCAACATTTGGTTGGATCGTGTATGTGTGATTTAGAGCCAAAAGTATGTGAACGGCATGATGTCTAATCAGGCCGCACACACCCCCAAAATGGTACTGTGTTCCTGTAGTGGGGTAGATTAGAATTGCCCATAGCGAATCGGGTGCAGATTTGGCTGAAATATGTGGAATTTAGAGTTAAACATATGTCAACAGCGTGATGTCTATTTAGGCCTTGCTCCTCATAAATTGGACTTAATTTCTGTAGTGGAGTGGATTAAGATTGACCATAGTGTATTGTGTGCACCAACAGAATGTTGGTTATGTACTGTAACCACAAATTCTTTGAGTAGAGGCACAGCCCTTTAACATCTGGGTCTCATTGGCTCCTGTAGTTGAAGGAAAAAGCTATTTTAGGAGTTGAAACTCAGTCAACACAATTTATACAGACTGGACTACRTGAGGGATAAACCCAGTAGCGATGGCCTTAAAGGGCTGCACCTTTACTCATAGAATCTTGGGTTACCATTGACGTGCAGTCACTAGATGAAATATCATGGAAAAAATAAAAAAAAAATTAAAAAACAATATTAAACACGTTAAATTGTCATATTTATACAATGCTTTGTACTATAAACACATTTTCAATTAACTTAATTTTTTTTTAATTGCTGAATTTCCTCATTTCCTGTTCAAATGCATAATGCGATGGACTAGGAGGCAAAATCAAGCTCTCAATTCAATTCAATTCAAATTCAAAAATACTTWATTGATCCCAGAGGGAAATTAGGTGTTGTTGTAACTTATTTAACTAAAGAATTATTGTAGATGCTRATAGCTGCAGGCAGGAAAGATCTTCTGTAGCGGTCTGTATTACAGCGAAGTTGAAGAAGCCTCCGACTGAAGACACTTTGTCTTTCTATGACAGTCTAATGAAGAAGATGGTCAGGGTTGTCCACAATGTTCTTGATTTTATGTAAAATCCTTCTTTGCACCATCATCTCCAGAGTTTCCACAGTCGTCCTCAGAACAGAACCAGCCTTCTTTATCAGGTTGTTTAGCCTTTTTAGGTCCCTGGCTCTGATGCTGCTGCCCCAACAGATGATGGCAGAAGTGATGACACTCTCAACAACAGACTTGTAGAAGATCTGCAGCATCTTACTGCAGACATTGAAGGATCTCAGCTTCCTTAAGAAGTACAGTCTACATGTCTCTCTCCCTCCAGAATACACGATCCTTTTAACCACACACCTCTTCATTTTCATTGCACAATCCCTGCTGCAAGTTATGCAGTGAGAGCAGGGTATGTCTCTATATGTCGCCAGTAAAATGTTTCTGATTTTTCTTAATATACATGATACATACATGATTTTCCACAGTTTCTGATGTTTATTATATAAATATGTATTTGTGTAACGTGTTCTGTGAGCTGAAACGGCTGAGAAAAGATGGTTTTCAGGCTCAGGGAACAGTAGGGGGCGCTAGTGAGCTCAGAGAACACATGAGCTGCAAAAGTAGTAATAAAAAGTCAGTTAGCAAGCAAAGTGCAGTGCTTTTTGTAGCCGTTTTGTAAACTTTCAGTTTGCCAAACCTGACTTTTAGAATGGAGGATTATATATTTTAAAGCTCAAACTATTTTCTAAACTGGACTTGGAAGCAGCAGGTAAATAAGAGCCACACCAGCTGAGACAAAAGCTCTTCTGAAACAGTTGGACACTGTGTGGATGTACTGAGAAACTTTTTTCACCCTGCCATTTCTCAWCTTGTGACAGTATCTGGACTCAGATGGGATATTTTGAGCAGTGCATGGACTTAAGTAAAAGGCAGGGCATATTAACTTTGTTTTAATAAAATGTGCATTAAATGAGCTGCAGTTTGTGTAAAGAACACCGATATGAGATATGAAACAACTCATTAACCATATAGTGAATAAGTTGTTCTGTAGGTTTCATATATTTGTAAATCTGATTCTGATGAACTGAGAGCCTCACCGTCCATGAACCTCACCGCACATCACATAACCAATGTTCTGTGTGGATGGAKATATTTCTTGAAATAGCTCTGTGTTTACAAGAGTAATTGTATCTTTATTTATAAAATAAATAAATAAAAACATACCATGTGGACAAGGCTACAGAAAACCCCTGCCTAACAAAAGATGAAGAGCGTTTGTACCTGACCAGCAGGAATCTTCTTCCTCACGTTTTCCCAGTAAACCTCATTATCTTCCTCGTTGGTGTAGTGCAGCAGCCACTCAGCAAAGTCTTCTCTTCTCATGGTGTCCATGCCTTTGGAGAACTGTAGGAACTCCATTTCTTGGACCTCAGCCTGCAAGTCCTCCATGAACCTAAACAACAAACACCACTTAACCCTGTAAGGCTGACTGTTGCAAAATTACATCATCACTTTTAGCTGTACCAAAAACAATCCTGAAAATCTTTTTTCTCATATTGTTTTCTCATATTTATAAAGTGACTAGGTCTTATTATTCAGCCCTGCAATGCCATTGGATGGTAAATGTGTAAATAGCCCTGACTATCAGGTCATGAAGTCACACAACTTGCAAACTTTTCTGGATGCACATCACCCTCTTTTACTAAAGTTACTATCTCAACACTCAAGTTAAGGCACTGTSACACTATGACATTTTAGACAACTTGTGCCAGCTTATGAAAAGTTTGGAGATATCTATGATGAACGTGGAATAAAAAAAAATCAACTAGAAGCCTCTTTTAGACATGTACATACTGTAATGCTAACAAATTCATACAATATCTAACTTTTATTAGTAATTTAGTGAAATTAGAAATTTCACAAGTTGGCATAAGTTGTCTAAAACATTATAGTGTGACAGGGCCTTAAGTAAAATCACTAAGGTTGGGYGTAATCGTATCGTGTGCACCGTGTGCAACTAATCATCATAAAAACAATCTATTTTTTGGCACTTGATGATTAACACGATTAATGCCACCAGGCAGAGTCCGCTCGGTGCTCCTCTCCGCTTCAAATATGATGAATATTAAAAACAAAAAAGTTATGTAATTTATTTATAAACACAATTTAAAATTTGATGTATAGCCTGAAGTCTGTAAATTTGACACAATTTGGAACAATTTTTTATGAAGAGCAAATCTTTCCCACTAAACTGGTCATGTGACTAGGACATAAGGGTGTCCAGGGACTCCAGGGGATTAATCATCAAATTAATCATTATCGGCTAAAYACCACAATTAATCATGATAAATTTTGACAATATTTTCCAACCCTAAAAATCACTGAAAATTTTTTGTGATTATTAAAATGTCTATAACGTGTACTAATTATTAAATTATTGTTGAATGCATGAACAAACTTAGATTTTTAGCTTGTTGTACCTTTGTTGTAGTTTTACAACGTTGGGTAAAATGGTAGTCAAAATGACAGGTGCACCTTGCACAATCCATATAGCACTTCTCAGATGTTCATATTGTGAAATAAATAACTTCTAGTGTTGATCATTTACAATTTCTAAACGATTTTAATCTGTTTGGAACCGATTTGAGTAATTCTGAAAGAAGATCCGGGAAGGTCCTTCCAGTTTAAGTATTTGAAACTTTGGCTGCATTATTTCTGTAAAAAGACATTTCCAGCTGTTTATCTTGGCTTTGTTTGCTGTATGGGTGTGGAGACAGATGTGAATATGTGAATTCAAGTGGTCTGGGGGTTTGTAAACATTGTTCTGGACTTTGGAAGGCATTGGCATTACAAGGCTAAACAATAAGAACTAATGACATTTGCTCTGAGGAGATTACGTGTACCACCAGTGGAGGCATGCAAAGACATGAATGCATATTTCCCTGCCAATATAAAGAGAGAGGATGCAGGAGACACTGTGATAAAGGCTACACCAATAACCTCAGCAAGAAGTGCAGGGTGCATTTATGCTTTCTGAATGAAAATAACTGCTTTTTGGAGTACCACTGTGGGTAATGGCGCTGTCTCCCACTAATCTGGGTTCCAGCGTGTCCTGGGTCCACACCAAGTTTTAATTCAAGTTAGTTTTAGTTTTTTGTGCCTAATAAATTTAGATTCACAAAATTATGACCACTGTGTGATTATTAATTATATTTACTGTTACAGAGCTTTATAAGCAATCCGCAGTGCAAATCAACACTTAGTTGTTCAGTATATTAGCTTTGACAGCATGATTGAAAATACACAAATTCTGCTCCCATCCAGGCGCCATGTTGCAGTATTGAAATGTTTCTGTAAAAAAAAAAAAAAACTTATGAAAACATAGAACATTAGGTGGCCCTGCACTTTCTGCTTCAGTGGCCTCCTTTAGGAGGTAAAAACAATATTTTTGCTCTTTTTTTCTATTTTTGGGTTTTACATGGTTAAAAGACTAGAGTTTAGTCATGTCAGTTAGGTGTTAAGTGCTTTATTTTTTTTATCATCTAGTATTTGGCATGCACATTTGTCAATATTCCTCAAATTTAGCACATTTCCCCTTGCAAATTTTTCCCAGTCCATCATTTGGTTAGACATTTTATGGGAAAAAAATTTAAAATAAACTTTTTTCTTGTCACTTTCTRTATATTAAAATGTACAATGAACTAAAACTATGGTTCTCTTTTCCAGTGGTGTGTTGACTGTTAATGGAGATACAGCAGCCCTGTTGCCTGACGAGTGAAGCTGCTGCACATTCTGGTAGTTTTTGATACAATTCAATTCAATTCAATTTATTTATATAGCACCACGTCAAAACATGCATTGTCTCAGGGCACTGTACATGAAACATACACTGGATACGTTTAGGTGGAGGAGGTGAAACAGCTTGTAGGAAGTAGGGGTGCACTGATTCCAGTTTTCTTGCAGATCTCCGATCTTTAAAAAGTCTGACCTGCCGATTCCGATTTTGGCCGATACTAACTTTTTTAAATAGCTGCCACTGTCAGATGTTATGAAGTCACAATACAACTTCAACGTTCAAATGTTATTTTACTGAAATACTTTGAACAATACACTTGAAACAATACAAACTTGTTTTAACTGGATATTGCTCTGCTGACAGCAGAACACAAGAGGATAGTGGTTGATTTTCAGACCTTTGTGGACGTAGAAAAGCTGATCTTCTCCACCAGTTTTATTTAATAAATCGTTTGGCCAATTTATCGGTGCACCCGTTGTAGGAAGGGTATGAGATCTTTTACATGATGGTTTTTTTTTGTCTTGCATTTTTCCTGAAAAAGAACTCTAAAGAAGTAAAATGTAAAATAAAAATGTGGTTAAGTCATAAAACACAAACTTATTGAAATAAAATTAATTTTTGTTCAAGTAAAACTCAGCAGGGTCCTGGAGAGGGAGGTCTGGGCCTCCCTTCTGAAGCTGCTGCCCCCGCGACCCGACCCCGGATAGGCGGAAGAAAATGGATGGATGGATGGATAAAACTGAATTAGGAAATAATGCAACTGATTTCATAGGGCCTTACTACACCTGAAAAGAGAAAGTCGTATTAAAAAAAAGTTTCCCTTACCTCTGAAAGTCCTGATAYTGTAATTTATTGTCTCCTTTCTTCCCAAAGAAGTAAGCCTGTAGTGTTGTGTTTACATCCTCTCCTTCATCTGCTGGTTTCTGTAATCATCCATGAAATAAACTGCTACTATAAAAACTCAAACCTCCAACCACAGTGTGATACAAGAGAAAACCTTCACATTTAATCCACAGAACAAGTTGAATACTGACCTCTGCGTCGTCTTTGGGAAGTTTCACTTTACTTTTGCCAATGATTTTCTTAAGCTATGRATTAAAAAAAAGAAGCAAAATTAACTTCTTAAAATGTTTTCTTTCATGAACTGAACCAATAAAATTGGAAGCAATCCTACCAGAAGAGCAAAGATTTAAGTCTGTACTTAAATTTAAGCAGGTTTTTTTAAACATCCCACTCTATTAACTTCATTTTGATTTCTGTTATTGCAGTGGTGGGGGCAATTAAAGCTCTATCCATTTATTTTCACTTGGAGACTTATCTAAATATACAACAGCAATTCTGACAAAGTTGAGATGGGTAAAAGATAAATAAAAACAGAAAGAACTAACTTGTGAATCTCATAAATCTACATTTTATTCGTACCCGAACACATTTTTTTCTAGGGCCATATTCAGGGTTCATGCATGTTTCAGTAAGTTAAGACCTTTTAAGACCAATAGGAATGACATTTAAGACCAAACTGACGCATTAACAGAAACATTCAAATGATCCTAAAAATTTTAACATAGAAACCTTTTATTGCTATCAACTTAGCTATGAA